>NC_041397.2:163526479-163791479 GCF_900747795.2 Erpetoichthys calabaricus | reverse complement strand
AGTCTAAGTAAGCAAGTATACTTCAAGCATGACAAAGCACATGTTCTGCGGTGACCTGCTTTTAAAATATCCAATTATAATTGAGGTGGATTTATTTATTTATTTACTGTATTTATTTATTTAAAATATACAGCATATGTACTTTTTAATCTTTTGCTTTGCTATATTAATAGAATATCCTCAATACATAACCATCCTATTTATTTTATTGGATCCAATTTAAATGGGTTGCAAATGTGTACTACAACAATTTAAGCAGTGGCCTATAACTCGCCATGTTGCCAGGACCTGCACTGTTACTGGGGACTTACAAAGGAACTATGCATTTATCAATTACTAGCAAAATACCCGCGCTTCGCAGCGGAGAAGTAGTGTGTTAAAGAGGTAATGAAAAAGTAAAGGAAACATTTTAAAAATAACGTAACATGATTGTCAATGTAATTGTGTTGTCATTGTTATGAGTGTTGCTGTCATATATATATACATATACACATATACACACACATATACACACATATACAGATATATTATATATACATATACACATATATTTTTTATATATATATTTTTTATATATATATATATATATATATATATATATATATATATATATATATACACATACATACATACATATACACACATAGATGCACTTACAATAACATAGAAATCAATATAAACAACATTAACATCATTATCATATGAGAATATGAAGTAATATATAAGAAGCACATTTCATATAAATATAAATTATTAAACAGTAAAATCTTCTTCAATAATTTGCTACCGTGGCTTTTCGTTGGTCTGTCCAGGATTTTAAATCACATGTAGCTTGCAAACCGTTTCACGTATTGACTTGAAATGTGGTACACATATAATACGTCACGTCTGCTATCCGCTTTATGGGTGATGAATGTATTACTCTTTTTATGTTTATTTTATTTTAGAATCAACTCCTATCTGCGCACACCAGGGCGGCCGTGGGCAGATGCGTATGGTGTATTCACTCGATGTTATCGTGCATTGCGCTGTCAGTGGTATTTTCATAAAAGAATTTGAACAATATATAAGAAGCGTATAAATTATTAAACAGTAAAACATTAACATTTAAGAAGTAAAGTTACATTGAGTACTACTGCAGTGCCTTCGGGTATACGTAATTTTTTCTTTGCCCATTACATGCTTAAATGTATACATTTTTTGGTGTACCTACCCAAGAACACGCGACATATAACCGACCGTGGGAGAAGCATGGATTTTAAACACGCGTTGAGTTCATCTGCTGGTCTCCCTCGTGGAATAACTGGTAATGTTTGAGTAAAATGTACAGCGAGTAAAACGACATTACCTCCTTTTTTTTTTTTACGATCTCTGAGATCTTGCTTTTTTCGGTTCAAGGCTTCATAAGCTCTTTTATCTTCAATGTTGTACTTAATAAGTACTAATTATCCCAAACCATCATCTTTGAATGTTGCAAGACTTTCGCCTTGTATGTAGATCGGGGTAATTACATTCATTGCATTCCTAGTCTGAATCACAATCTGATTGTATGGGTGGTTACCTGGCACTGTAGGGTTGCCACCCGTCCTTTAAAATACGTAATCGTGCCGCGTTTCAGAATGAAATTGCGCGTCCCGTTTTGAATCAATACTGGACGGGATTTATCCCGTATTTTTTTTATAATTTTTTTTTTAAAGCAGCGTCTCATGCAAATCATCCCACACGCATTTTATGAAGATGCCTCCTTTCCTACTTTTGATTGGGTAATACTTGATGTCATCGTTAGTTTGATTGGTGTTTTTAACTGTCCAGTGAGGAGGGCGTGTCTTTTAAGTACAGTCTGCAAAGTGTTGGCACTGACATGTTGCGTCAGCGGCATAGTTGAAGCCCCTAACGTTGCGGTCAGCAAGTCGGCTAACATCCGCCATGTGCCGTCTTTCAGTTGCGAGAAGCAGATCATAGAATGGTTGAAACTGTTGCCCCTAACGTTGCGCCACGGCGTGTGCTTCGTTTATACCTCGTGTCTTCTCATGAAACTTTTATCTCGCGAATATGTTATTGCAATCCGCAGCGGGAGCGTTTCTATTAACTTAATTTAAAGTTACGTTTTACACCGTGCTTTGTTTCCCTTATGAACATGCTTGTATGCTTAACTCGCTCCGTTCTCAATTGTTTAATTAATTTTTTGCTCTTCGCTGTTTGCGGCTGTTCCTCCATTTCCCCGTACTTCGTTCTTTTATCTCGCGAATATGTTATTGCAATCCTTAACGGGAGCGTTTCAATAAACTGATTGAAAATAGTTTTGCATTTACCTTTTTAGTAAAAGGCGAGCTTTTAAGCCTGAGAAATCACCCCGTAAATGCACACGTTTAATTGGACATGTGTTAATATGTATGGTTACACAGTATTAAAAGACAGTGAACAACGTCAGTTACCTTTGTTCCCGCGTTTGATAAAAGGTGAGCTTTTAAGCCTGAGAAATCACCCCGTAAATGCACACGTTTAATTGCACATGTGTTAATATGTATGCTCACACAGTATTAAAAGACAGTCAAAAATTAACGTAATTTACCTTCGTTCCCGCGTGTGACTCGTGCTGTAAATGTCTTCCTTGTTTTTAGTTCACGTGATTACGTAGGAGGCGTGATGATGCGATACGTGACTCCGCCTCCTCCATTACAGTGTATGGACAAAAAATATGTTCCAGTTATGACCATTACGCTTTGAATTTCGAAATGAAACCTGCCTAACTTTTGTAAGTAAGCTGTAAGGAATGAGCCTGCCAAATTTCAGCCTTCCACCTACACGGGAAGTTGGAGAATTAGTGATGAGTGAGTCAGTGAGTGAGTCAGTCAGTGAGGGCTTTGCCTTTTATTATTATAGATTGTTATTTCATACTACATGTCACCTTTCCTTAGCTTTAATTTATTGACTTTTTTACTCCTTGATCTTTACTCTGTTGGTTTTTTATTAATTATATTGCTTTTTTGTTTGCCAAACATAGTTTTCATTTCTTACCTGTTATATTGGATTTTTTTTTTATTATTGTCTTCATTCATCATGTTGTACTTTTCCTTATGTTTTCCATTTTTTTCTTTTTGTTAACAGTCCCTGTTCTTTCTGTGTTGAGCCGTAGACCGATATGGCTGCTAGTGAACCATTTAAAGGCCTCATGTCATGATTTGTCTCATATTTTTAACTTTTCTAAACGCTTCCATGGTCTCTAAAAATTATACGTCAGTTTTGGGGTTCTTGAGACTCAGGATTCAAATGATCATATTTGTTTCTTGTTTTAATGCACAATTTTATCTTTTTTTTTATTTCTTTACCTAAGTTCGTTATTTTTTGCTTACCCCATGGCGCCATCTTGCTTTTTCCCATCGGTACTTCCATTTTGGAACTTTAGTGTTTGTTAACACTTGCCATGTAGTTGATAGGTGTGACATCAGAGGTCGTGGAGAACATCACATCACAGGTCAGTGGTTGCAGAGGTCAGCCCCTTGCGCCTCCTGGTGTCCTGCCACAGCAGATAAAATTTTAAAACAGAGTCAGGAGATGAAAAATATAAGTGGGGTTGTTACCCTAAAGATAAACCAATCTTTTGCCAAGCCAGATATTCACAAGACTGAGTCCAAAACAGAACCTAATACTTTGAGGTAAGATGGTAGTTTTAAGGGCTGGGGAAGGAAATGATGTCATCTATGCCTGAACCGGAAGTGATGTCATCAGATGTGTTGGAGCCGGAAGTGACATCATCAGAGGTGCCAGGACCTGGTGAGATTTCCTGGGAATGGTCTGCAAGAAACTGAGAGAGACAGTCAGCACACTCTGCCACCCTCTGGTCTGGTGTAGTATTACATTTACTCATGCCCTTTAGCTGTCTCCTCGCACGTGTGACAAGGCAACCCAAATTAGCCCAGACCCATCGGGTTGGGCAATCTGCACCAAGAGGTCATGAGCACAAGAAAGGCCATCAGCATTGGAATGAAGAGAGCCTTTATGATGAATAACCAAATACTTATATGGTTGAAGGTCAAGAAACCACCTGGTGACCCGAGGATTTGATTCTTTGTGTAGGGCCATCCACTGTAAGGGTGCATGATCCGTCACAAGAGTGATCTCCCGACCTAAGAGGTAGTACCTCAACTGGGTAATCGCCCATTTAATCGCAAGTACCACCCGTTCCACTGCTGCATACCTGGTCTCCCAATCCAACAATTCCCGGCTGAGGTACATGATGTGGTGTTCTATACCATTGATGTTTTGGCTCAACACGGCACCGAGACCTGTGTCCAAAGCGTTGGTCTGGAGAATGAAAGGAAGAGAGAAATCAGGAGCTTTCAAAATTGGTATAGACGTAACAGCCTGTTTCAAGTCACTAAATGCAGCCTCCATCATATCATCCCATACCACATTGTTATGAGCCCTCTTCTTTGTTAAGTCAGTCAAGGACGCCGCTCTCTCTGAAAACTGGGGTACAAACCGGCAGTAGTACCCAGCTAGTCCTAGAAAGGCTTGGATCTGCTGCTTGGTTCGTGGACAGGGCCATCATATTATGGCTTCTATCTTTGAACATTGTGGTTTTACGGTACCCCGACCGACCAGGTAGCTCAAATATTTAGCTTCTTTCAATCCGAAGAAACATTTCTTTGGATTAATTCAAAGCACGGCCTTTCCTAGTGTCTGTAACACCACAGTGACCTGCTGTACATGTTCCTTCCATGTGCTGGAATAGATGATGATGTCATCCAGATAGGCAGCACTGTACGCATTATGGGTGCGGAGCACTCTATCCACCAGACGCTGAAAAGTTGCAGGTGCCCCGTGTAACCCGAATGGAAGGACACGATACTGCTAGTGTCCACTAGGGGTACTAAACGTGGTCTTAACCTTCACAAAGTCCGTTAAAGAAATTTGCCAGTACCCCTTCGTTATGTCAAGTGTTGTCAAAAACGTAGCTTGGCAAGTCTTTCGAGGAGGTCGTCCACTCGGGGCATCGGATAAGCATCAAATTGGGATACTTGATTAAGCCGACGGAAGTCATTGCAAAACCTCCAACGCCCATCAGGCTTATTAACCAAGGCGATCAGACTGGACCAGGGACTGTAACTTTCCTCTATTACTCCTAGTTCCAGCATACGCCTGATTTAAAGCTCCACTTCTATTTTCTTTGCCTTGGGAAGTCGGTATGGGCCGCTCTCTAACAATAACCCCAGGCCCTGTCACTATGTCATGTGCAATCAGAGAGGTCCTTCCGGGTTTTTCACTCACGACTTCCGGTATGGACAGGATAGCCGTTTCAAGCTCCTGTCTCTGTTTGGAGCTTAACTCTGTACCATAATTAAGGTTTACTGTGAGAGTAAAGAATGAGCTGGGCTGAGCAGAGGTGGGATCAGGATCCCTCTCCTTCATGGCTTCTGCAAGTTCACATGATAGATCCGCTCGCTCGGTCGACGATTGGGTTGTTTCACCAAATAATCGACGAGTCCTTTCCTCTCCTTAATTTCATAAGGTCCTTGCTAATGGGCAAGTAATTTAGAATGGGAGGTGGGAACCAAGACCATGACACGATCTCCCGGGTGGAATTCTCTGAGGGTCGTACCACGATCATAATAATGGGCCTGTGCTGCTTGCGCTTTTTCTAAGTGACAGGTCGAATTTTTCCAAATAACTGTGATATACTCCAATATATTGGTAGACGGAAGGGCCTCTCCTTCCCATCCTTCTTTCAAAATATCCAATAATCCCCGAGGTTGTCATCCATATAATAATTCAAAAGGCGAAAACCCCATAGAGGCTTGTGGAACTTCCCGATAGGCAAAGAGTATGACGGGGAGGAGATGATCCCAGTTCCTCCCGTCCTCGCTGACCACCTTGTGAAGCATTTGCTTGAGAGTCTGATTAAATCTCCCCACTAAACCGTCGGTTTGAGGATGATACACCGCGGTCTTTAAGTGCTTTATTTTAAGTAACTTGGCAACTTCGCTGAACGTCTCCAAGATGAATGGTGTCCCTTGATCCATAAGGACTTCTTTAGGGATGTTGACACAAAGACCCCTACAAGTACCCGTGCGATTACTTTTGACGTGGCTGAGTGCAGAGGAACAGCCTCAGGATAATCGAGTAGAATAATCAACGAGGACTAATCAATATGTTCTCGGGCTGAGGGATCTAAGGGTCCTACAATGTCGACCACAATTCTCTCAAAGGGAACATCAATCAGGGGAAGGGGAACGAGAGGAGCCGTAATTGACAGTCTGGACAAGACACGCAAAAATGGCAAACCTCCTCATTAATTCCCGGCTAAAAAATTGAAGCTTAATCTTCTCTAGTGTTTTTTCGGTGCCCAAATGGCCTCCTAGGACGGGGGCGTGTGCAAATTCACAGACTTGCTGCCGGTAAATTCGTGGGATTAACAACAGCTTTCTCACCTCCCCCTCATGCTCAGCTATTCGATATAATAGGTTGTTTTTTATCACAAACTGAGGACTCTGTGGCATGGGCTGATGAGTGTGTTGGTCACTGACAAGTACTGCTGCATTTTTTGCATGTTTCAGGGAGTCATCATTCCACTGCTCCCTTATGAAAGAAGCCAGCGTTTCTCTGAACTGAAAGTGCATTTCAGAGAGAGGGTCCGGTCTGACCTCAAGGGGCGGGGATTCCTCCTGGACTCGTTGAGGCGTGGGGTGATGATGTGTCCTCCTGTGATGCCCCAGGAACCTCCTTGTCTACCTCTTGGACTTCCGTATCTCTCTCCGCGGGCTGATTACATGGCGTGGTGACAGCTGAAGTCGAGTCATCCATGTCTATAGCTAGGCCTACGTTTTTTCCAGAAGTAGTAATTAGTATACCGCTGTTAATTTTTGACCAGTCCCACCCCAGAATCACCACGAAAGATGGACTCGGTAGGACCACCACGGGGATTTTTTCAGCGATCCACCATAGCTGATGAAACATCAGGAGGTTTTATATTTACAGGTTTCAAAATTGTAAACAGGTAATACTGGTCTTTATTTTTATGCACTGTCGCGATAATACATATCATCGAGCCACAATGGAAATGTTGCTGCCAGAATTGAGGAGTGTTTCGACTTTATATATATTAACTATTACTACTCTTGTATGTGCTAATGAAAGGGGGTTGACAAGTGCACATAAACCGCCTCTCCCCGTCCACCTGCATCCTTCCTCATCCGCCGGCAGGTTGCATGCCCAATGGCCTTAGCAAATGAGCTGGCTGTTCCCAGAGAGTTTCTGCCTGCTCCCAGATAGATCTCTCAGGGTCTAACTCCCAGTTTTTTAAGGTTTCTACCTGCTGGCCTGGGGAAAGCTCATATTTATCTGGGATTGTAACCCCAATGGGCGGCTCAGCTCTCTCCTCCGAGAGAACATAGTGAGCCCTTTTCGTTTCCTCCATTGGAACCAGCGTACGTCTGTAAGTCTCATCCGTATTCTTCCTTTGAGAAAATGTTAGCTGGGTTTCATATTTAGGAAGCGGAGCATGCACCAAGTTACTCCTGACCCCTGGACATGCTCCCCACCCAGAAACTCTGCCCCAGTACTTTCTCACCTGGTTATTTCTTTGGTCCTGTCCCATTTTCTTCAGGGAACCAATATCTTTCTGGCTATGCCACTGTGAGAAGAAGTTGAAATAATTGAACAGAGATATTCATAAGACTGAGTCCAAAACAGAACTGAATACTTGGAGGTAAGATGGCGGTTTTAAACATAGACATATATAGATAGACGCCGCATTCACTGTGTTGCCCAGTCGACATGATACGTCAGCGCGTCCACCCTATTGCGAGTGGCAAAAGTGCCATTTAAACTAATACAGGTAGACGTGGAAACCGGGTTTTCTGATGAAAAAACAATAACGTTTAAAACGTTTACATACAACAGATTTTGGTGAATCGTTTACATGCAATTATTTATATCCATTTATACACTAATAGTGTAAATTATTAAATAATAATAATTATTATTATTATTATTAATAAATAATTCCTCCCATATAAGTAACATTTCTCAGACTGCCTTCTTCTATCTCCGAAACATTTCTAAACTTCGTCCTGTTCTTACGCAACACAGTACTGAAGTATTGGTTAATGCCCTAGTCACCTCACGTATAGATTACTGTAATGCTATTTTATCTGGCATCCCACAAAAACATATCCATTGGTTACAACTTCTTCAAACTTCTGCTGCCAGGATAATAACCTGCTGTTCTAAATCCACTGAACATATTACACCTATTCTCTCTCAACTTCACTGGCTCCCTGTTAACTACAGAATACAATACAAAATACTGCTCTTAACATTTAAAGCTCTCCACAACCTCACTGATCTCCTACAGACTTACACTCCCTCTCGCTTACTCAGACCCTCATCTGCAGCTCTACTTTCTGTACCGCACATAGAACTCTGTTCTATGGGAGCTCAAGTGTCTCACATAGTGCTCCTCAACTCTGGAATTCTCTTCCCTCTCATATACGTCAGCTCGATTCAATAACACATTTTAAAACTGCCCTCAAAACTTATCTTTCAAACTGGCACACCAATTGTGAATTTTGCCAGTTATCTTTGTTTGTTTGATAATTATTGCTTTTTTATTTATCATTCTCTTGTTTTAATTTTAATAATGTTGTTTAATTTTATTGTAAGGTGACCCTGAGTGCTAAGATTATAAAATGGGACTTTCTAATGGCCAAATATAACCAAAACAATTGTTCAGCCTTACCTATGAAATGTAATCCCCTGGGATCTGGTTTGCAGCGTACAGTGGTTTGTACAATCCCAAGCAGCACATTATTCATTACTTCACTCCACAGCAGTGCCACTCGCAATATGGCGGCGACGTTGACGTACAATGCTGCTGGTCATGCGGCGTCTAGTATTTCTATTTCTATGGTTTTAAGGGCTAGGGAAGGAAATGATGTCATCTATGCCGGAGCTGGAAGTGACGTCATCAGAAGTGCCGGAGCTGGAAGTGACATCATCAGAGATGTCGGAGCCGGAAGTGACCTCATCAGAGGTGCTGGGACCTGCAAGAACCTGAGAGAGACAGTCAGCACACTCTGCCGCCCCCTGGTCTGGTGTAGTATTACATTTACTCAGGCCCTTTAACTGTCTCCTACTCGCACGTGTGTGACAACATAAACAACTTAGAAAATATATATGTATTGCATAACATTCTGGTGCATTTGAGGGCCATGTAGGCACTGTAGCCTTCAATGGACTGAGTTCAGAATATGGGTTCTAGAACCTTCTGAAAAAAGAAAGATAAAGAAAGTCTGAAAACAGGGCTGGACAGGATTCTAGTCCATCACAGAGACACTCTCTCACACACACACACCCACACACACGCACACACACAATTACACCCACACCCACAGTGACACTTTGCAATTGCCAATTAACATAACCTAAAAAAATGTTTTGTAATGAATTCTTTATTTGCTTGAGCTTGTCTGGCCATTATAATTTTCATGAAATATTACTTGCAAAGCTATCAGTTATTTCAAATAATTTGGAAAAACAAGAGAAAGGCAAATTTTAATACAGTGATTGACCGTTATGGATATCAGGAAAATGTGATCAGATTTTTAAAGTTACAAACCTGGACTATTGTGTAGCATGTAAGCCCATCTACATTTGTTCATGCTTCATCTCATTATCAACAGAGAAGGAATCAGAGAATGGGGAAAAAAAACACTTTCACCAGTAAATACATACTGTATGACTGCACACAGTGCTTGAATTAGAAACACATAAATGGCAGCACTGTTTGTTTTTGTGTGCTTGTTCATTCTCCTCAAGACTTTTGCGACACTGCTAAACTTAATTAGATGGGTAGCCTGTGAAATGGGGACTGTCACTGTCACCAGGACGTCTGTTCACCCTAGTAAACTATAGTGCCAGTGCAGAGCCAGTCAATCCAATAGGTGACATAGGCAGCCACATAAGGTACCATCATCTGAGTGGTGCCATTTATAAAAGTTAAGGGGCACACATTCTGAACATCAAGGGGAACATCAACCTGGTCTTTAAACTCTGATGATACTGAGTGGGCACTGTTACATGGTGGGTGCTGCTTATGAAAGTAAAAGTGTGTGCACACTTCTTAAAGTCTGTGGTTATGCACAAAGGGCTGCTTTTTGTGCTACTGAAAGGCCACTGTCTGCCCTGGGTACCATGGGGGGCAACAGGTCATCAAAGTCTATTACTGATTACCTTCTAGAGACAACGAAGGTTGATGTCAGTCCACCACTCCTAGGGTTTCAAATAGACTTCAAGCAGCTCTGTGTCAGTGAAAATCGTTATAAACTCCATTTTACATCATCTCACTTACCTGTTACATCTTAAAGCATTCGGAGGACTGAAGTGCTGATGCACTTGTTCTCTTCTGCTCGTGTTCAAGCCATGTGAACTCAGGCATTTCCCATGCATGCACAAGCAGCCAGTGACAGCAGCTTCCTACCCACACATGCAACCTGCTGGTTTTTTTATTAACTTGCATTGGAGGTCTGTTTGCAGTCAGTAGCAGCTCTCAGAGGTGAAAACAGCAAAATATACAAAAGATACAAGTTAGTCTAACCACTGTCAAGATAAAATTAATGCATTAAAGTAATTCTAAGTCACTCAGAATGTTTCTTCATGTCTATCTCTTCTGTCAAGATAAAATTAATGCATTAAACTAATTCTAAGTCACTCAGAATGTTTCTTCATATCTATCTCTTCAAGACAGACAAGTTCACAAATTTGGAAATTCTTTTCCAATGGGAGATTTTGAAATTATAAATCTGTGTACTGTGTAATCTGTTCAAGATATTTCAACAAAAATTGCACTGTCTTGACAAATTTTTTTGAAGAGTAAGTGTGACACAATTTAACAAAATTGATCCACAAGAGACCAAGTTATTTCATGCGGAGAGACAGACAAAGGCTATCGCAATAGGTGCTCTGCGCATTATATGCGAATATACCTTAAAAAAAATGTGTGAATAACCATGTAAAGCATAAATTAGAGGGACACAGTGAAAAGGGTAAAAATAAAATTAAATAAATTGTACTTGTTTATATTTTATCTCTTTGGCAACAAACAGCAATTTGTTTCATGTAGTATTTAGGCACACTATGGCATGTGCATCAACCTTATTAAATTATTGTGACTACTTTTATATAACATTAGCCTATTATATATAACTTAATTAATAAATCAATATTCTGTCTTTCCTTTACCAATATTTGTAGCATTTCACAAAGCACTTTTAAAGTTCTGCTGGTTGGCTGGCACCCTGCCCGGGGTTTGCTTCTGCCTTGTGCCCTGTGCTGGCTGGGATTGGCTCCAGCAAACCCCTGTGACCCTGTGTTAGGATTATAGCAGATAGGACAATGACTGACTGACTGACTGACTTTTAAAGTTCACAGCAGTTCAGTGCTGGTTTAGGTTAAATAACTAGCAGATAAGAGTAACTTGGCTCTGATTAGTTGTAGGTAGATCACCTAACCATTTTCAGTTTCACAATAGGCGCAATAGTCTTGTCTCTAGTTAGGTTACGTTTTGTCACAACTATACGCAGAGAGTAAGGCAAATCCATTGCAGCAACAGCCACAGAGTGGATAGTTAATGAAAATCATCTTGTCCACTGTTAAAACACAAGATAAAAACAAACCATGTACAGTACATAGTCACTAACTGAAAAAATGTTTTATATTATGTAAAGGTGTTGTACCTTTCTGTTCAAAAATCAGTGCTTTTCATGAGCACAAAAATAAAATTCTATAGATGTTCTCAATGTTTTAATTTTTCACACAAATAAGTTAAAAATGAACAGGGCTTGCACAGAATAGCACTGATGTATGTAGTATGCTTTTATGTAAATCAGATTAATATATCCAGCACTGTATTCACCAAAAAACTGCTTTAATCTTTCATTGATGTGCTAAATGTTGTTTTCCCATCATTTGAGGCTATTTCTGAGGTATTCCTAAGAGGCTTCTTACTCATTCATAAATATTTACAAAAGGCAAGAAACTCAGTTATATTGTGAAATCACTTGGAAATGTTTCAAAACAGATTCCTGCTAATCTTGCGTTAGTCAGTCAACAAATTCCCTGAAGATTACCACATTAATAAATGACGTTTATTTATAATAGTAATTGGAAAGACTTTTTATTCCTATCTAATGAATAAACATCACATCTCTTGTTTGAATAGATGGTAATTCTACAACAGGGGCTTTTGTGACAGTGATAAATCTCTGTTACTCAGGTTCTAATTCACTATTGCCTTTCAATGAACATACCATCTTATTAAGCAGAGCTTTGAGTACATTATTTTCAGATTCAAAAGAGCACAAAAACTTCTGCTGACTAAAGCCTTTGTTCTTCTTTAGTAGATCCTTCAAATATGGCATCTTTATTTTGCCTATGGCAGCACTACTTTTTAGATTGTCCAGCAGCTTTAGAGTAGTTCCTCCTTAAATATTACAGTGTTTAAAATTAGATCCTTGCATGTTATGACAGGACTACCTGCAGGAAGCGTTTAGAAAAGGAGTGAAAGTTGCCAAATACAATACATTTTATTTAAAAGACAGTTTCTGAGAAGGATTTAAAAATGTCACTAATTTGTCATCTGTCTGTACAGTGTGATAGTCTATCCAAGTGTCTGCACAATAAGTCTTGGATGGCCAAAGTGTCTGCAGGTTCTATCCTGATTGCTTAATTTGAAACCACTCTTTGCCAATGATAGGTTTTATTTAATGCAATGGCTTGTTTGGGTTTTCATTGTGCCATGTCAGGTCATTCTTATGTCATAGATTTTTTTTTCCTTTCCAAGTATATCATCTCAATGATTTGTAGCCTGAAACTGGTTAGTAATTTCCAGTCCTTCACTTTTTTTCTTCAGTTTCCTTCCAAAGATTTTATTAAACCAGATAGTTCACAATGAATACACAAAGGCATAAGTGAAAGCAGATTACATGGGGAACTTGGTTCATTTTGTCATTTGCATCTTATTGTTAGTATGGAGCAATTAATAACAGTGAATACAGCCGCGTAAGACCAAAATAAACAATAAAGTTTTGGGAATCTTAACAAATGACACAATTAAATAAAATTAAGCCTGAAAATATTGCCTGAGCAATAAATGCTTCAATAGCAATAACTAACTTCCTATTAAGAATTTGGGCTGGAACAAAAACCTGCCACTATGGCCTTTCATGACTGACTTTGCAGACCTTTGGTCTGTCCTGTGAAGCAATGTACAGAAGGCATTTAGATATCCAAATTGGAATCTGAACTAAAATATATATCATAAACATTCCTAATATAATTAAAGTTCTCATATTGACCAATATAACAATATTTTTAGACTGTATGAGAAAAGAATTTAGAAATTGCAAGAAAACCACAAAAAAAATGTTCATAACAAATTTGAAAATGAATGCTGAACTTTGGTGCAAAATTGCTTTACAATATGTCACTTTATCCCACCTACAACAACAACAACAACATTTATTTATATAGCACATTTTCATACAAAAAAGTAGCTCAAAGTGCTTTACATAATGAAGAAAAGAAAAATAAAAGACAAAATAAGAAATTAAAATAAGACAACATTAGTTAATATAGAAAAAGAGTAAGGTCCGATGGCCAGGGGGGACAGAAAAAACAAAAAAAAAACTCCACAGACGGCTGGAGAAGAAAATCTGCAGGGGTTCCAGGCCACGAGACCACCCAGTCCCTTCTGGGCATTCTACCTAACATAAATGAAATAGTCCTCTTTGTATTTAGGGTTCTCACGGAAGGACTTGATGATGATGGTCATGCAGACTTCTGGCTTTTAATCCATCACTGTTGGAACATCATGGTGCTTTGAGTAGATAAAGGACACCGGAAAAGGAAACAGAAGAGAGAGTAGGGGTTAGTACAGATTTTAGAGCCACCATGAATAGTTATTATAATGAATTGGATATACAGAGTATCAGGATTAAATTACAGTGAAGTTATGGAAAGGCCATGTTAAAATAATGTGTTTTCAGCAGTTTTTTGAAGTGCTCCACTGTATTAGTCTGGCAAATTCCTATTGGCAGGCTATTCCAGATTTTAGGTGCATAACAGCAGAAGGCCGCCTCACCACTTCTTTTAAGTTTTGCTCTTGGAATTCTAAGGAGACACTCATTTGAGGATCTGAGGTTACGATTTGGAATATAAGATGTCAGACATTCCGATATATAAGATGGGGCGAGATTATTTAAGGCTTTATAAACCATAAGCAGAATTTTAAAGTCAATCCTGAATGACACAGGTAACCAGTGTAGTGACATCAAAACTGGAGAAATGTGCTCGGATTTTCTTTTCCTGGTTAGGATTGTAGCAGCTGCATTCTGCACTAGTTGCAAACGATTTATGTCTTTTTTGGGTATTCCTGAGATGGTTGCGTAATCTAGTCGACTGAAAACAAACGTGTGAACTAATTTCTCAGCATTTTTCAATGATATAAGAGCTTTAACTTTTGCTATGTTTCTTAAGTGAAAAAATGCTGTCCTAGTGATCTGATTAATATGCGATTTAAAATTCAGATTACAGTCAACAGTTACCCCTAAGCTTTTTACCTCCGTCTTGACTTTTAGTCCTAATGTATCCAGTTTATTTCTAATAGCCTCATTATTGCCAGTCACTAAGATTTCAGTTTTCTCTTTATTTAGCTTGAGAAAGATACTATTCATCCATTGAATCAAGAGAATCAGGGTCATCAGGTGCTATTGATAAATACAGCTTTGTGTCATCAGCATAGCTGTGGTAGCTTACGTTGTGCCCTGAGATAATCTGACCTAACGGAAGCATGTAGATTGAGAAGAGCAGCGGACCCAGGATAGAGCCTTTTGGAACACCATATAGGATATCATGTGTCTTTGAGTTGTAATTAACAACTAACAAAGAATTTTCTCCCTGCCAGGTAGGATTCAAACCAATTTAAGACACTGCCAGAGAGACCCACCCATTGACTAAGGCGAATTCTAAGAATATTATGATCAACGGTGTCAAATGCGGCACTCAGATCTAAGAGGATGAGAACAGATAAATGGCCTCTGTCTGCATTTACCCGCAACTCATTTACTACTTTAACAAGTGCAGTTTCTGTGCTGTGATTTGTTGTAAAACCTGAATGAAATTTATCAAGAATAGCATGTTTATTTAGGTGGTCATTTAACTGCATAATGACTGCCTTCTCTAGAGTTTTACTTAAGAAAGGCAGGTTAGAGATGGGTCTACAATTTTCAAGAGCAGAGGGGTCAAGATTATTTTTCTTAAGTAGGGGTTTAACTACAGCAGTCTTAAGACAGTCTGGGAAGACCCCCGTATCTAATGACGAATTTACTATGTCAAGAATATTATTAATTAGCACGCCCGATACTTCTTTGAAAAAATTTGTTGGTATGGGGTCAAGGACGCAGGTGGAGAGTTTCAGTTGAGAAATTATTTTATGTAAATCAGGTAAATCTATCCTAGTGAAAGAGTTTAATTTGTTTATAACGGAGTACTAGAGTTTAGGAGGATCCTTAGTGTTGGGGAGATATACTATGTTAATTCTAATATCATTAATTTTTTGATTGAAAAATACAGCAATAGCCTCACAGGTTTTACTGGAAGTACTTAGGAGGCATTCCTTTGAGTTACCTGGGTTTAGCAAACCTATATCAATAAAGACATAATAAACCTTTCTGCATATTCCCAAACAAAATCAGGTTATCTAGTCCATTTACCATGTGTATGTATAAAACACTGAGAGAAATCAGAGTAGACAGAGAAAACATTCATGAGGAAAATTCAGAGCCAAAATAATTATCAAACTCATGTCTATGGAGCTGGGAGGCAGCAGTAAGCACTGTATTGAAAGCCACAATGTCTTCCCAAATTAACATTTTCACATTTTAATTACTGCGGTGGGTTGGCACCCTGCCCAGGATTGGTTCCTGCCTTGTGCCCTGTGTTGGCTGGGATTGGCTCCTGCAGACCCCCGTGACCCTGTGTTGGAAAATGGATGGATGGATGGACATTTTAATTATGTATATTTCCTTCCTTACTAGATACCATATATTTTGTGGTTCCAGAGCTATCTTGGTGCCCAAGTAATTGGACTTGAATCCCCAGTGTTATTGGTTCACTTCTCATAATGTAACCAAGTTCAGTTCACTTAACTTTGTATGTATTATAACTGCGTTCCTACAGAGCCCTCAAGATGGTGTTCACAGTAGAATGGAATCATAGAATATAAAATAAAGGTTGTTAGCTTATACTTCTTCAAAAAGTAAGTATACTATTAAGCAAGAACAGTACAATGGATCATTCTGTCATCTAGTAATGCTGCTGCATTTGCCAGTGTATTTGCTTTAATTCTTTTCATTTTATTGTTATTGAACATTATTCCAATTATGATTCCTACTAGGGGGCTCCGCCCCCTGCTCGCTTCGCTCACCAACCCCTGGTGTTGTGAATTTACAAAGAGCGTGATGTATGAATGAGATATAGCATAGTGTGAAGGTGTAGATGACGCATATAGGAAGCAAATAAAGTTGTCCATGTCCAAAAACTGTCTCAGAGAGGTAGATGCCAACTTTGTCTATGGTTTGTCCTTGTGATTTGTTGATGGTCATGGTCAAGGCAGGTCTAATGGGGAACTGTCGCCGTTTAACTGTAAAAGGTAATTCCAGGTCAGAAGTTGTAAGGTAATTGTAGGAATTAGAACAGTATTGTTAGCATGTGATTCTGTAAGAAGTTTTGGTTTAATAACATTGTGTGGCATGGTGTTGACGACTAAACGTGTACCATTGCATAAACCCTGTTTAGTGTTAAGGTTTCTTAATAGCATGATTATTGTTCCATTTTTAAGGCTAAGATTGTGTTGTGGTAATCCGGCTGGGTTAATAGTGTTCAAATATTCTAAGGGGAAATTAAGATGGTCATTGTCGTCATCAGAGTCAACTTTGTCAGAGCTTAGAAAGAGCTGTGCCACTCCAGGAAGTAATGAAATGACCTGGTTATTAATGTGATCAACATTAATATTTTTTGGACATAATATAGTTCGTTGTGTTAAAAGGGGTATTTGGTGTAATGAGATTGTTGTTCCAAATATCTCCATAACTCTTTTGAAAGCAATGCCAATTGTCTGCGTATTTTAAGGTGGATTGAAGAATAGCCGAGTGCATGGCATGTGGAACAATAGCTAAGCACTGTGTAAAATCTCCTCCTAATAAAAGTACCTTTCCTCCAAAGGGAATATCATTATTCATCAACGTTTGTAGAATTTATGAATGGTGTTGAGTAAGTGACTGGATGCCATTAGATGCAAAAGCAAATGAACTATTGTAGGATCTAATGCAGTTTATAAAGTTTTTACTTTCAGGTACTGCGTTAGTTAGAAGCTTCTGTAGATATGCAGGATATGAATGTAAAGGAGGCAGTCAAATTTGACCCTTTTGACAATAACGTGTAAATTCATTACTTGTATTGCCAGTTGTTTCTTTAGGGAAGTTAAGTGAATGACAATGATTGCAAATGACATTCATTAATCCCAATGAATTTTAATGAACAGTGGACTCATTATTGAACGCGTTGTGAGCTAACTGGCGCAATCGTTTAGCAGGTGTCTGTCGTTTATGTCCTTGACGTGTATGTTTTGTCTGTGCCGTTTGAGAGGTGCGTCGTTGTATGTGCAGGATTTGGGACGTGCTATTCTGGAGCTGTAATCGATTTGCCTGTGCTGTGTGAGAAGCCTGTTGCAGTTTACGGCGTTAATTGTTTGTATTGAGCCTTGCCCGTTTTTGTATGTCGTTTAGTCGTCCGACATGTATTTTTTTTTTCATGCGGGTTCGTGTGTTTGGTCCCGTCACTCGAGCCGTATCGTTTTGTACCCGTGAGCGTGAATTCATAACTTGTTTGTTCTTCAGCGTTAGAAATATGGATAAGTAATAAGGAGGATCGTACTCACTGTTAATATGGAGCCTTTTCTGTGGTTGAACGGTTAATAGTGCATCAGTGTAATGAGATCGACCTATGCTGCATAATTTGAATGTGTTCAGATGATGTATATTTAATACGGACGGTTCGTTCAGTAATGGGGCTTTGTGTCTCATTTCTTATTTATGTTAGTGTGGTCGTGGGTCCGAGCTGTGCCACTCCAGGAAGTAATGAAATGACCTGGTTATTAATGTGCTCAACATTAATATTTTTTGGACAGAATATAGTTCGTTGTGTTAAAAGGGGTATTTGGTGTAATGAGATTGTTGTTCCAAATATCTCCGTAACTCTTTTGAAAGCAATGTCAATTGTCTGCGTATTTTAAGGTGGACTGAAGAATAGCCGAGCGAATGACATGTGAAACAATAGCTAAGCACGGTGTCAAATGTCCTCCTAATAAAAGTACCTTTCCTCCAAAGGGAATATTATTAATCATCAACGTTTGTAGAAGTTTATCAATGGTGTTGAGTAAGTGAGTGGATGCCATTAGATGCAAAAGCAAAAGAAGTATTGGATGTAATGCAGTTCATAAAGTTTTTACTTTCAGGTACTTCGTCAGTTAGAGGTTAATAGTGCATCAGTGTAATGAGATCGACCTATGCTGCATAATTTGAATGTGTTCAGATGACGTATATTTAATACGGACGGTTCGTTTAGTAATGGTGCTTTGTGTCTCATTTCTTATTTATGTTAGCGTGGTCGTGGGTCCTAATCCTGCTTTTTGTGTATGTTTTGTGTGCTATGTTCGTAGTCTGTCCCGTTTTGTGTCCAATGGGTTTGTGTGGCGCTCGCGTCTGACTTCTTTTTTTTTTTTTTGTGCTAGGGGGCGTTGCCTCATTTGTGTGTCGTGGGTCTCAATTCTCTTCTTTGTGTGTGTTCTGTTTCGCGTCTGACTCCTTTTTTCTGTGTGCTATGGGCGCCTAATTTCTTATTTTACGTTGCTTTGCATCCGGTTTCCGTTGCTTGGAAGGGGGGTTTTGTGGGGGCGCTTGCGCAGTACGTCTTTTGCGGCTACGGCCCATGGCCGGATGTCCCTGCGTCCATCCGGTTTACCATTCTCGGTTAGTAATATGGATATGCTTTACATTGGTTACAAAAATAAAATGGCCAAAAGACAACATTGGAAACTAATCACTGACATGAATGCCAAGAACAGAAAAGATAGAAACACTTAGTAATGGCCAGTCAAAACAATTACTACAAAAAATGTAAATACAATACAATCATGGGCCTGTTTATGTCAAATGAGTTAAGGCAATCCATACTTGCAGCCATGGGAACCATACACTGTGCTGTCAGATGGCACAGTGGGCATGTTAAGTGCTGTGCAGGTATGTGATGCAGCAGAGATATTAAACAATGCACTTCTGTGTGATCTATCCATCATGTTTGGGCAGGTGAGCCTCCTTATGTGAAACTGCAGATATATCAGTTTCTTGGCTCTCTTCATTCACTGAACTGAAGCTGCAAATGGTGTTTCAGGTCTGGAGATCAGCTTTGAGATCCTCCCTCCACTGTGGCTCTGTAACATCTCTGTAACCTGTTTCATCCTTGACCTACACAGTTTTACAATCAACCCTGTTTTATACTGCTCACCTGTGGTCAGTTACAGCTTGATCTGCCACACTTTTCCCCACCTCCATGAGCCAGCGAAGCTCTGCCAGTGATCAAATGTTCAGGCCAATGAGACTTGGCAGATGGGGAAGCATCACGACTGCAAAGGTAATAGTTTCTCAGCTGTCTTCGCTATTATTTTTCAATATTTTTATTACTATTTTATAGGATCTCATGTGTTTTCTGGCTCTTTGGTGGCCCTTCAAGGTTTGTTTTGATCAGCACTGCATTACACGGCTAATTCTACTGCATTCTGTCTGCACCACCTTCCCTTAACACCAGTGCTTCTTATCTTTTATTGTAATGAAACCCAGTTTAGTCTATTTAATTTAATTACGAACCTTCTGTAGCAAATGGGTTTGGTGAAACAAGTTCACTTAGCAACATGAAAAGATATTGCACAATACTCGCTATTGCTTAGGGGACCCACAGGTGAACCAACAACAGCAACCCATAGATAAAGAAACACTAGCTTACATGGATTGTGCTGTGTGGATGCCAAGGCTTAAACATTGTTTGTGCTACTCTATACTGGCAGTTAAAGTATGTGTACAGGTGACTCACAACAGGCCCAGATCCTGATTTGCAATGAACTGTAAACTTTGTGACCAATATGGTCAATTTGACTTATGGCCAAATGGCTGGTCCCAAATGGAGCCGTAAGTCAGTGTATGACTATATAGGAAAGAAATATGAATAGGTTCAATAGCAGCTTTGTTCATGTTAACAAGGCCTACTTTTTGAGAGTGCAATATATGCTGTGGATTATAGCCATTGATCTATTCTGTTAGGTAATGGTTGGCTAAGCATTGTATCACTTTAATCATTGAGAGATGGTGGATTTTACAATCAGCTTTAAATTTAAGTGGAAGTCAGCAAAATGATTTAAGACTAGGAATTACATTACATAGTTCTTGTTATGATCCTTCCTTCTGTGTTTTTAATTAACTATACATGTGCTTGAATTTGTCTACTACTTACCACTTCTAATTTACAATTCACCTTCTCTTAGTTTATTGGTGAGTAGGATGAAAGTACAACTACTATGCAATTGATTTTCTGTGTATCAAAGTTTCTCCGTACGAGCACATTTTTTTTAGCACACGATTGAGTATCTACAGATTTTTGTGAATCTACATGAGGGGACCCCCCAGGGACCACCAATTCTTCTATTGAGAGTTGACATATCCCAGCGCTCAAAGATTCATTGGGGATCCAGTCCCAACACTTTGATTGATTGTCACTGTATTACCATAAAGAGAGTATGCCCAGGTTACACTCAAAGCACTAACTATGCAGAGCAAATGATTAATTTGAACAGCCTACCGATAAAGATTTACACTAGTCCATTCCTTTTGAATTTATAAATGATGCAGCTTCTTAAGATCCCACAGTTTAAGAAATAAACCTAATTTTGCTATATTAATAAAACTAGTAAAGTGGTAAAATAAGGTTTTTGAAACCACAGAAATGTAATGACCTTCTTCATTAAAGGTAATACTGAATTCAACCAAATGAAAATTCCAACCTTTTGGCTTTTCAGAATAAATGTACTGTTCACAATGTTGTTTTTTCTGAATTAAAAGATGAATAACTACCATTAATATATTGTTTTACAACAATAAAACAGCTTATTAAAATTGTATGGTATCTAAAGAAGTTTCACTTATACAGATGAGTGTTATCAACGTAGCAGTGAAAATAAACATTGTTTTACCAAAATACAGTACAACTTCTAGTGGCAGCCAATATAGAGAAAAAAAATTGGACACCATGTCTAACTGTAGACAGGAATAAAGAAGTGTTGTCTTCAGACTTTTTCCCATGTTGAAAATAATTTGTTAAGAATTAAATAAACACACCAGCCCAGGCCTGGGTTCTATACTAAGCTCAGCTACACATGTAGCTTTGACATTGAAGAACAACGTCAGTCAGGGATTTGGCGACATATATTGCTACAATCTGAGTTCCTTTTTTTTACCCCTTTTTTGAAACTATTGATTAGTTCCATATGGATGCATGTGGCTGTTGTTGAGAGGATCTCACAGTGGAGTGCAGTTATCCTTTGGTTGACACCACCAGGATAAGCTTCTGCCATAGAAACATCAAACCAAACCAACAGGGTAGAAAATGGATGGATGGAGGAGTACACTATAAATCTATGAAATGTTTACCTTGAGATCCCCCTGAGATCAAATAGAATCCCCTAAAAAAGTCTGAAAAAGCCCATAACTGACAAATGAAACCTAAAAAATGACAACACAAAAAAAGCCATAAACAGTGTCAAAACGTCAAAAAAAAAGTAACCACAGGAGAAAAAACAGGCATCAGCCCCTTTAATCGTAGTGTAAAAATCTTGTAATGTGAGGCTCAATATAGAAAAATGTTACAGAACAGATCTTTAGAAAGACTATAAAAACACTCAAGTGATAGGAGACAAGAGAAAGTACAGAAAATTTAAGAGAATATAAGAGAAGGAAATAATATAATGTACATTTTATGTCTTATTCTGTTTTAGGAAAAAAGATTGATGTAAACATTCATCATATGCCAGCACCGACCCGTTTTACTTTTTAAATGCATAAAACTACTACCTAATTTTGTTTATTGCATCAAGGCTTTTTGACTTTGTCAGGAATCTGTATTTAATTAAAATAAAACAAAAAAGAACAATTGTACTAAATTATAAAATGCTCTGGTGAAAATTATTACCTTTGTGTTGGTAGGGTCAGTTTTGACCCAGTTATAATTTAAGGTTATAAAACAATAGTTAGGGTCAAAACAAAAATCATAAACACACTTTGAGGGGCTTCTCTCTTTGCCTGTGTGTCTCCTTACCTGAACAAACAAAACAAACAAACAAAGACACACATGTTCAGACATGTAAGGCTTGCATAAGACAAATTTAGTTTAGCGTTGGTGACTTGCAGAGTACACATCTCCTGTTTGCAGCAGTCAAAAATGAGAAGAAGATTTACAGTAAGCCAAGCTCTGGATCATATCTTTTCTGAAAATGAGGCAGAGGACACAGAACAGCATAGTGATACAGATGAGCAGGTTTCCGAGGAGGAAGACATTGTAGAGTATCTACCAGAAGGCACAGACACATCTGATGAGTCTGATGAGGAGGTCACTGATGCTGAAGCTGCACTCACTCCTGCTGAACTAGTGCCTCATTTCTATTGGTTTGATTTGCTTGATTGTTCATTGTTTGTTTGACCTTGCAAATCCACATTTTGAGATTTACTTGTTTAGCTTTCCATTTATATTAAAGTTATTTTTGAAAATACTTTTTTGCCTTTTTCTTTGAAATAAATATATATGGGTCAAATTTGACCCGTAACACCATAGATGTTACTATAGTAATTAATATTATAATAAAAAATATATATAACAAATTTATTTAAGAGATGTGTTCTAATACCCCTCAGTAATAGTCAGGTAACATAACAACCTTTTATTTATTTAAATAATTCTCTTGAGGTTCAGTTAATCATTTTTTAAAACTGAAAACGAGAGGTATGCTGTTAAAGTAAAAGCTCATGAGGTCACAGCAAAAATATTAAAAACATTCTTTTAATGGACAAGGAAGCGTAACAAAGTAACCAAGTGGTAAGGAAAAAAATAGGATGATAAATAATAATAATCAAAACCGACCCATTAACATAAGAGATAGTAACAGAAAGCTAACATAAGAGGAAGGTTAAATTATCTATTTATTGCACAGTTTCGTGGCCGATTTAGGGCACATTTCAGTACATGTTGCACTTGTATAGGTGTGCATTTGACAAATAAAGAATCTTGGTAGTATGGTGCATACCTTCAGAAAATAAAAATAATAGGAGAATGAAAAGTAAAAACAGTAAAGTACTGGTAAAGGCAAATTACCACCATTAAAAAGAGATGTGTACAAAGATGAGCAAAGGTACCAGTATGCAGGAAAATGTGCAAGACTGTTGGAGTACTTTTGGCAATAGTGCTTTGAACTAAGCATGCAAGGAGATGCAAGCTGTTGAAATCCAACAGGGGCTTGGCGACAAAGCTACTGTGCAAATCTGTACAATGTACAAGAGAGACACACTCTTTACATTCGTATGCAATAGGCATAGGTGTGCAGGTACAGTGCATTGTCCTTTGGGAATAATAAATACTACTGAATAACACAATGAGTGAAAAAGGACACGGTATCTGTAAATTGTACAAAATAGTCTAATCCTAATTTGCAGGTATAAAAAATAAGTGCATTATATATGCAAAATACGATGCATATATATAGGATACGCTGGCAAAGTACACCATATGAAATTTCCAGAACTGTGCATCCTACCTGCACATCTATGCTTATTGTATATATTTATAAATATCTCCTCTGTGCACTTTACAGCAGATTTGACCCCCTTGCATTTTAATTGCTTACATGTCTTTGTTATTTTGTTGAAAGCAATATTCTCAAATGTACACCAGACAACACTGAAACCATATTGAAAATCTATCAACTGGAGACTCCTGACAGAACATGGAAAAGCGTAGTACACAGAAAACCTTAAAAAGCTACCAGAATGTTTTCAAATGGATTAATTGACAATGTTTCAGAAAAAGAATGCAGGAAAAAGAAATAGAACTCCAAGTCATCTACATCCTATAATTTATTAAAAGATCTTGCCAAGAATAGCAACATTTTTTCACTGGAAGTCCCTTGGAAAGGGTATCAAAATCCTTAGGGACAATATTGGAAAGCCCAGACAGTGAAAGCTGTGGACAGGACAAAAAAAATCACCCCAGCAACCCTAAGGATGCTAAAACTCCCTCAAACGTTTTATGTAGATTCATTTGGAGTTGCATACATCAAGAGAACCTCGGCATAAAATGAATAATTAAAAATTTATAAAATGACCATACTCATATGGTGTAAGTGCAGTAATTAATAAAACAAAAGACTGTTACAGCAGCTTTTTCAACTTTCATATATTTGGGAACATGCAATATGCTAGTGGCAAGAAATGCCAGCAGGACTGAATAACACTGAATCATAATTTCTTACCTACCCTAAAGACCAGAGCATATTACATGCAGAGGCTGATTTCAGCTAAGTTGAGCAAAACTGGCCAGCACACCAGCAAATGAAACGACAAGGACCTACATGCACACTCCCAATTACTTCCAATGGTTTTTAGAGCTCCACCCACCCAGTCAGTGTTTTTGATTTCTGACATCACTTGGTCTTCTTTTCAAGCAAGTTAATATCATCCCCATGAATATAACACTAAGGTCATTCCACACAGTATGCATAGTTCTCAGCTTTTTCTTTCATTATGTAATTTTTTTATATGGAGCTTCCAAATTTTGTAACCCCTTATGAGATTTGCTTTAAACCAATAGTGTTTTATCTTACTATATAAAAAAAAAAATCAAATGCACAGCTATTAGTTTTTTGCAAGCATCTGTCCTTCCCCACATTTTTATGAGACAAGATTTTTGTGGGAGAACTGGAGAGATAATCCCATGGGAAATTTCCTCCAAAAACAAGTAGTGTTTCTGCTTGTCTCTGGCTGAACACAGTTATAAATTAATAATAATATTAATACATTTTATTTATATATCACCTTTCCCATTCTCAAAGTGTTTCACAAAAATGCAGATAGAACAACAAGGTATATATAATATTGGATACAAATACAGTTAGGTCCATAAATATTTGGACAGAGACAACTTTTTTCTAATTTTGGTTCTGTACATTACCTCAGTGAATTTTAAATGAAACAACTCAGATGCAGTTGAAGTGCAGACTTTCAGCTTTAATTCAGTGGGGTGAACAAAACGATTGCATAAAAATGTGAGGCAACTAAAGCATTTTTTAACACAATCCCTTCATTTCAGGGGCTCAAAAGCAATTGGACAATTGACTCAAAGGCTATTTCATTTCAATTAAGCAGATAAAAGGCCTGGAGTTGATTTGAGGTGTGGTGCTTGCATGTGGAAGATTTTGCTGTGAACAGACAACATGCGGTCAAAGGAGCTCTCCGTGCAAGTGAAAGAATCCATCCTTGAGCTGCGGAAACAGAAAAAACCCATCCGAAAAATTGCTACAATATTACGAGTGGCAAAATCTACAGTTTGGTACATCCTGAGAAAGAAAGCAAGCACTAGTGAACTCAGCAACGCAAAAAGACCTGGACGTCCACGGACGACAACAGTGGTGGATGATCGCAGAATCATTTCCATGGTGAAGAGAAACCCCTTCACAACAGCCAACCAAGTGAACAACACTGTCCAGGGGGTAGGCGTATCGATATCCAAGTCTACCATAAACAGAAGACTGCATGAAAGTAAATACAGAGGGTGCACTGCAAGGTGCAAGCCACTCATAAGCCTCAAGAATAGAAAGGCTAGATTGGACTTTGCTAAAGAACATCTAAAAAAGCCAGCACAGTTCTAGAAAAACATTCTTTGGACAGATGAAACCAAGATCAACCTCTAACAGAATTATGTCAAGAAAAAAGTATGGAGAAGGCGTGGAACAGCTCATTATCCAAAGCATATCACATCATCTGTAAAACACGGTGGAGGCAGTGTGATGGCTTGGGCGTGCATGGCTGCCAGTGGCACTGGGACACTAGTGTTTATTGATGATGTGACACAGGACAGAAGCAGCCGAATGAATTCTGAGGTGTTCAGAGACATACTGTCTGCTCAAATCCAGCTAAATGCAGTCAAATTGATTGGGCGGCATTTCATGATACAGATGGACAATGACCCAAAACATACAGCCAAAGCAACCCAGCAGTTTATTAAAGCAAAGAAGTGGAAAACTCTTGAATGGCCAAGTCAGTCACCTGATTTTAACCCAACTGAGCATGCATTTCACTTGTTGAAGACTAAACTTCAGACAGAAAGGCCCACAAACAAACAGCAACTGAAAGCCGCTGCAGTAAAGGCCTGGCAGAGCATTAAAAAGGAGGAAACCCAGCATCTGGTGATGTCCATGAGTTCAAGTCTTCAGGCTGTCATTGCCAGCAAAGGGTTTTCCACCAAGTATTAGAAATGAACATTTTATTTCCAGTTATTTAATTTGTCCAATTACTTTTGAGCCCCTGAAATGAAGGGATTGTGTTTAAAAAAATGCTTTATTTGCCTCACATTTTTATGCAATCGTTTTGTTCACCCCACTGAATTAAAGCTGAAAGTCTGCACTTCAACTGCATCTGAGTTGTTTCATTTAAAATTAATTGTGGTAATGTACAGAACCAAAATTAGAAAAAAGTTGTCTCTGTACAAATATTTATGGACCTAACTGTAATATGTAAACACTGAATAAATTTTATACTCTGTCCCATAAGACACAGGAAGCCAGTGAAGGCAGAGCAGGATGGATGTTATGTGCTTTCTGCTTCAGGTCTGTGTAAAGACTATTGCAGCAGAGTTCTGAGCCAACTGGAGCTATGATAACAGATTAGAGGGGGCACCTGCCAGTAGGGAGTTAACAGTAGTCAATGCAGAATTTGAAAAAAGGATGGACAAGTTTCTCAGCATTAGAAAAGGAGAGGAAAGAGTGAGCATGGGATATGTTACGAAGGCAGAAGTAAAAAATTTTCTTAATGTGATGAATATGGGTAGATTAAGAAAAGGATTAATCAAAAATGACACCAAGATTCCTAGAAGAAGAAAATCTAATGACATCATCACTTAGGACGATTGAGAAGGAGCTCATGTTCTTCAGCTGAGCTTTAGTGACAATTAGCATGACTTTGGTTTTGTTACAATTTAATGTTAAAGAGGTATATTACATCTAGGTTTTAATTTTGAGCTGAAAAAGCTGTGAAGAATTTAAACTTTTAACACTGAAATAGATCTGAGCAAAGCTACGAATAATATGGCCAAGGGGAAGCATGTAAATACAGAGGGGCAGTGGGTTAAAGACAGAGCCCTGAGGGACTCATTGACTGACTGGCCTGAGCTGCACCTGCTGTTGCCAAGACTAACAAACTCTTGCCTGCAATACCAGAAATACACAGAATGTTCTCCATTCTGAACTGTAGAATATCATGCTTGACAGTGTCAAATGGTGTACTGAAGTCCAACAGATTTAATATGCTGTTTTGCCCAGAGTCTACTGTCATAAGCAAATCATTAGTTACTTGAAGCAGAGCAGTTTTATAACTGTACTGTGTTGTGCTCTGAAATCAGACTAAGAGGAATTAATTGACTTATTACAAGTTAAATAACTGGTCAGTGATGGGAGGCCACAACACGCTCAAGAACTTTAGACAGAAAGGAAAGTGAGAAATGGGATAAAAACGTTTGAGTTTATCAGCATTAAGACCAGACTTTTTTTTAAATTTTGGGGTTACAGAAGCAATTTCCAAAGTGGCTGCCACAGAGCCGGTGTCAGGAGATGATATATTTACTATTGCAATGACAGTCAGATTTATGGCATGAAGGCAGGATTTAAGAAGTGTGATGGGGATGGGTTCCAGTACACAAGTAGTAGGATTCATCTTACAGACCAAATCATTAATAAATGTAGGTGAAACAGGTGAAATTTTTGAAAAGGATCTGGATGGAGAGGGAAGACAAGGAAAAATATAAAAGGAGTATATGAAACAATGGTGTTAGGGAGTGACAGCACAGTGTGGAGCCAAGGTGCTTTTCTACTTTGTGCCAAACACACAGAACATAATTTATAAGAGGGTTATATTCGTCTGTTCCCTTTTTTGTCTTGAAAATGATAAATGGTAAGTGTTGCAGAGAGTGGGTAGAAACAAGGTTTGATTCTATAAGTAGCTAGCACAGTGGGGGAAGTCAGGAATTCAGCCATAGGAATAGCGAGGGGAGAACATATGCCCAATGGTACATTTCAAAATCCGAAAGGAAGACACCTCCACCTTTCTCCTTTTTTTAAAAAGGAGTGTTTGATAGCAGGTCTTTTACTGCACTGATCTGACCTGGATCCAAAAGGAGGAAGGTGGGAGAAGAGGGAGCATTGGCTGACAAAGTTTAAACAAGGGACAATATCCATGTTAGTGACTGTCAAACAAGTCTGAAACAAGAGAGAGAAGTTACTCCAGGAGTGCATTGATTGTTTTGCTTCATTAAACACATGTACAATATCAGTAGTGAAGAAGTAATGGTCATTCCTATGTATTTGGTAAGAGTTAAGAACTGGAATGAAGGAAGGAAAAGAGAGAGAAATTGACAGGCATGGTATATATGGAGCTGCATGTATTTGCTCCAGTTGATTTTACAGCCTGATAAGGATTTGCATGTATAAAATAATGTTAATATGTGAGGAATGTCAGAAGGGGCACTTCCTAGAAACAGAAGAATGTCGTCAGCATATAAAGATACCTTTTGGACAGTGTTATGAGCCAGTATAGGCATTAAAATGTCTAATGCATACAGGACAATGGTTAGAGGCTCAAATGAGATAATAAAGCAGTGGAGATAATGGATAGCCCTGCCTAGTTCCCCTGAACACTGGGAAAGAGCATAACAGATCTGAGTTTGTTAACACAAAAGCCATAGGACAAGCATGCAATGATTTAATCATGTTGATAAAGTATTAAATCCCTTTTTGCTCACAACTCTTGACAAAAACTTCCAGTCCATCCTGTCAAAGGCCTTCCCTGTGTCAAGTGAGAAGAGCTCTGCCAGGGATGAGAGCGAAGGAGCCTTGCTTAGAATTTGCAAAAGCTGGTGTTCAAAACGCCATGCAATGGGTCTGATTGAAGTGAATCAGTTTTCGGATCATGGATTTCAGGTGGAGAGCCAAAACTTTGGCTAATAGCTTAGCGTCTGAGTTCATAAGTGACAACAGGGGGTAGCTGGAGCACAATGTGGGATGTTTGCTCTGTTTGAGGAACATTAATATAATGGAGGAATTTATGTTAGAGTGTAAGTTAAATGAGGAGTGAGATTCATTGATAATTTCAAACAGCAAACTTGATACTTTGTGGCCAAAATGTAAAATATACTTCTGGCTGTATATCGTCAGGACCTGTAGCTTTGTTTTTTACAAATGAGTTTAAGGTGATTTTGATTTCTTCATTTAAGACTGGGGTAGCCAAACAAGAAGCATCAGTTTGTAAGAGTTTTGGCAAATCAATACATTTGAAAAAAAAACATCAATTGCATCTGATGACAGGGGTTTAGCAGAAGTGAAAAGTTTATTGAAAGTTAAGGAAAGTCTTATTAATTTCCAAGGAGTGTTTAGTGAAATTACCAGATTTCAACTTTATCTTGGGAAATAGAGGATAATGACACACATCTGCATAATGTGAATGCTAACACCTTGCTCACCTTAGCACCAGAGAGATAGTAATGGGTGTGTGTTTGATGAATTTTAAACTCTGCATGCCACATAAGGAGGTCATTTAACTTGGCTCAGTTTGTGTAATTTTTAGCTTGTGTAGTGGATCAGAAATACATGGGCGGGCATTTTCCCAATTATTCAGACGTTTCTCAATATTGTCTATACTCAAGCTTGCCATATGGGATAAATTGGATGCGAAAGCAATAGTCAGGTCTCAAATATGTTCCTTAATAGCCATCCAAACATAAGTCAGATGCTGAACATAGTCTTTGTTTAGTGCTACAAACTTGTCAAGTTTAGTGGAAGTTTGTTTAGTAAAGTCTGCATTTTGCATTAAAAGGGTGTTAAAACACCAGCGAGGAGTTTTGGAGGACAGAAGGGGAAAAGAATGCTGAAGATTAACTCACCAATGGTGGGATAGAGATGACGAATATAATAATGCATTCATTGTGCAGGGAGCAAGATATTTGTGGAGGGATTTAATAACCTAAAAGAATCAACAAGGTTTAGAGCCATAACAAATTTTGATCAATGTCTATGCAGATGCTTAAACAGAACTAAAATAATAGCGTAAATACAGTATTCAAAGTGTCCAGGTGCCAGTGGAGGAAAACAAGTCCAGGGCATTAAGTTCTTGCTGGGGGTAACTGTACATCTAGTGCCCTCCAGGACAAGAGATCAGAACCTTTGTTGGATAAGTCAGGAAAACGGAGAGGCCAGATTGTCGAGCCTTCTTGATCATGGCCGTGCATGCTTGTGCATTGTGGGTTGAATAATCACCATACAAATATGTCTTCCAATCTTCATAGGCTACATTTTGAAGTTTATGAGCCTCTCTTCAGGATGGGAGCTCTCTCAGAAAAATATAGTGTTATTGTCTCCTAAGTATATCCTATGTTCCTGCATCAGTTCCGGTCTAAAATTTGTGATAGACGGGAACCATACCAGCCTTTGTTTTTCCAGGAAATCAAACATATTCCCCTTCTCACCATTTTCAGGGACTCCAATAATTCTAATGTTGTTTCTCCTAGCTCTATACCCTTATTTGGAAAGTTTCTCCTGGAGAGCTTAGGTTACCGAATGCAGGGAGTGAATCTCAGCATCATGCTGCTTGACTTGAGCACAAACAATATAATATACAAGGCTTAATAGGCCTTGTTTATTGACACCCCACCCCCCCCCCCCCCCCTTGATTCTATAAGAAGACAAGAAAAAAACTCCCAAAAAAATTTTGTAGGTAAAAGATGGATGAAATCTTGGGAAAGGCAATTCAGAGAGAGACCCCTTTCCAGGTAGGTTGGGTGTGCAGTGGGTGTCAAAAATAGGATAAATCAATACAATACACAAAACAGAACACAAGTAATCCTCAATATAATGCAATAGTAATAGTACAATTACAATTACAGACTAAAATGGAAGAGCAGATTATATAAAATAATAGGATTCCAAGTTGTTCAGAGTCCTGGAGACCTTGGCCATCAAGCTGCCTCCACACTACTGAGTCCTTGCTGGGCAGCCAATCTGAAAGGACCCTTCTGCCTGATGATTCCAGTGCTTCTCTATCAGAGATGGCTTTTCCTTAGGCAGGCAAACAACTTGGCATTAGAGCAGTGGTACCAAGCGCCACATGTGAGTACTGAAAAGAGAAACAGAAAAGGTGAGAGTCAGTAACAAATTATACCTTATTGTATCACTTACGTTTTAGTGTGTGGGGAACAGCCGGCATCTTTACATGGCTGGGACGCCTCCTTAAAAGAAGGACAGGGCAGATGGCCTTTCAAGTGTCCTATCTGCCCCAAACTGCTACCTGGCAGTCCCCCTGGGTTGCAACGGTGTTTTGGATTCTGACAAGGCTGCAAGGGAATTGGTATTTGTTGGCTCAGACCTCTTGGGTTCTGTGGATGCTGCCACCTGGGAGTGATTCTAGACCTCACTGCCGAGCCACGGGGGAGCACTCTCAGGTGCATCATAAAGGGATTCACGCACCTTTATTCCAAGAGCCTGAGGCAGGAGGAAGAGGACCAAGCTTGCTGGAAGTAGTGGAGGTGGAAAGAACAAAGAAAGAGAGAGAGAAAAAGAAGAACAGACCAACTGCTGTATTGTGCTTGTGGACTATGGTTCTTGGTAATATGCTGCTGAGAGAAACAATTTGGGAAATGCTTAGACACTGAAAATAAATGTGTGTGTTGCTGCACTTGTGTCTAGTGACTGTTGTATTGGATGTTCAGGAACCACTGCACTCCCTGGTGGTCACAAGTGCTAATGACAGAGATGCAGTATTAATCAGCAATTCTAATCTGGATATGCTAAACTGAAGTAGTGAGTCTTTAGCTGGGATTTGAAAGCTCAGACTGAAGGGGCATCTTTTATAGTAGCAGGCAGACCATTTCACAGCTTTGGGGCCCTGTAACTAAAAGCTTGATCTCCCACTGTTATTTTATTAATCCTTTGAATCATAAACAGACAGGCATCTTGAGATTTAATGTGCGCTCAGGTTTGCAGGTAATGATAAGCAAGCTGGACCTGGGCCATTTAAGGCTTTATATGTTAAAAGTATGATTTTGAAATCTGCCCTAAACTTAACTGAGGGCCAGTGTAAGGATTTAAGAACCAAAGTTATGTTTGTGTTTTCTTTTCTTGTAATGATTCTTGCAGCAGCATTAGATTAACTGGAAGCTGTGTAAAGTACAATTTAAACATACAGTGAACATCGCATTGCAGTAGTCAATCCTGCTAGAAATAAATGCCTGAATTAATTTCTCAGTATCCTGCATATCTGGAAAACACCTTAATTTCCCAACATTTTTATGATGGAAGAAACATGTTTTGCAAGAACATCCATTGTGATTTTTGCTAGTTTTGTTGGCAATGGATCTAGGGAGTGGTAGTAGGTTTCATTTTAGAAATTTAAGTTAAGACGTCCTGTTCAGTTACAGGATTAAAATTTCTAAAGTGTTGAATACAAAGTGTGACGGGATTTTCCAAGCCAGTATGCGGTTTACACTGTGATGCTGAGATCTGGCATCTTATATTTATGGTTTTCTCATTAAAGAAGGTCATAAAGTCTGAACTGCTAATGTCTGTTGTTATTTTGCACTGTAGATCTGACTTCCCATTTGTTAAATTAGCCACTGTTCTATTAGTTTGGAATAGTAGTCTAAGCAGACTTTAAAGAGAGCATTTTTATATTTTTTAACACTCTCAGTACATGCAATTTGAAAGACCTGCAGTTTTGGGGGTTTCCATCTATGTTCCAGTTTTCAGCATTAATTTAAGCAGCAAGCAACCTGTTGTCCCATCCCCCGCTTTGACGGAGCTCGGCAAAAAGTTCTTCCAGCTCAAGCCAAGGCTCCTTATCTGCGTGTGAGATCTGGAGTTGTATAGGGTAAATAATACATTACATCATTATTTGGAATACATGCATTTCATGTGTGTTCCGTGTCTACAAAGATCTGGGTAAGTGTATGATGAAAGGAAATGCAAGAAATGCTGAACACATACCTAAAGAAGAAACTTTTTCCATGTTATACTAATAATGAAATGAATTCATTATTCATGTATAATGTGGGAAGACTTTAGTCCAAATATCAAATGAACATGTGCACTTTTATTCAAGAATATAACCAAAGGAAAAAAAAATTGATTTACATGTGGCTGTCAATGAGTTAAAAACTCAAGCTCAAATATCAATTGACAGGGAGTTAACACGTATTCTTGAATAGTGCAGAGGTAAGAACTGCTGCCTTATAGCCTGAAGGTCCCGGGTTGGAGATTAGGTGATTTGCGTTTTGAGTAGTGAGCTGGCATTATTATTATTATTATTATTTCTACAATATAATAAAGACATACATTTGATTTGAGTCTGCATCACCCGGTGTAAATTTTGGCTACTTGTAAAAGTTAACGCTTGTTTTTTTTATTATTCAGTTTTAGTCTCTCATTGACGTTCGCATGGTACAACAAACTTGCCTCTAACTCTCTGAGATGGCAGCATTTATCATTTATCTTTATTATCAAGAGCAGCGCTGTGGCTGATGCCTGCTCAGAACTATTTGTTGTACCGGCAATCAAAGATACAATGTCCCATGACTGCTACCAGACTGGACAAAGGCAGAACCGTAGCAACAGACAGTTTCTTCACAGCGCTTTCGCCAGATAATAAAAAAATTGAAAAATTGGAAATTAAGGTCAAAGCTGTCTTATGTAATAATGTACTATCTTAAATTAAGACTACAAAATGTCAACAAAAGTCCAGAAGCTTTGTCTCCATCACCAAACAGATAACTTTGTGAGCTTGAATGTTAAAGATCTCAATCTGGAATTAAAGAGAATGAAAGTATTCTCTCACCTAACAGGTCTAAATGCTAAAATAGTATTTTTACAGGAGACCCACTTATTAAGCAAGGATCAGTTTTGGCTGCACAGAGACTGGACTGGCCAAATATTCCATTCCAGCTTTACAAAGAAAACTAGAGGTGTGGGAATTCTTATACATAGAACAATCTCATTTGTAGTATCTGATCCTGAAGGGCAATATGTGATTGTCATGGGTAATTTATTTAACTGTAATGTGATTTAGATAAATATCTACACACCCAATGTAGATGATAGGGACTTCATCCAAAATGTATTTGCATCCATTCCCAATGTGAACCCCCATAAAGTTATAATGGCTGGGGACTTTAATTGTGTTTTAAACCCAGACCTAGATAGGTCTGCCACAGGGGTGATGACAGTTAACACTGCAAAAACAATTGCACAGATTGTAACCAATCACAACTTATCAGACCCCTGGAGATTTCTAAACCCAAACTCAAGAGCATATTCCTTCTTCTCACTCAAACAGGTTTACTTTTTTAAGAGAGTGAATGTTTAATAAACAGCATTTAAAACTGCATAGTTCTCTCTGAACTGCTGATATATCTCTTGTTTTACTTTGAACTAAGTTATTATTATAGATGCCCCAGGTGGAGGATCTGGTTTTGTCTCTTGGTCTAATTATACAACTTATTTTTTGCTTATAAAGTATTTTAAGGTTTGCATCATGACTAAATTTATAAAATGCCCCACAACAGGGATTATGGGTAACAGCTACAGGATAGTAACAGGAGGGATAAAAAACAGCATGTGATTTAAGATCACAAGACTGCAGCCTGGATGATCCTGTGGCTCTAATCAGTCAGCCCGGCAGTTTTGCTGCCATATTTTGGGATAATACAAAAGATCCCCTCCAGTTAGGACAAAGACCATCTCTCTTGAAAAATCGTGGCCTTTCCCAAAAATAATCCCAATTGTTCACAAAGGCTTTGCTTTTATTTGCACACCAGGTTTCTAACCAGCAGTGAAGGGAATTCAATCTTCTATGAATCACATCCCCTCTATATAATCTTGGTAAGGGGCCAGAAACAATTAAATTCCAACATTTTCTTTTAGCTTTGGTGCAGAGGGAGATTAAGTTCCCCATTAATACCTCAGATTGCTGTAAATAAATATCATTCTTGCCGATATGCAGCAATAAGGTAGGTACTTCATCATTGCAAGCATGATCCGTTAGGGCCTCTATGTCAGAAATCCTCACCCCTGGGAGGTATTTAACATTAACTGCTGGTTTAACATAGCTTGGAATTCTAACATTCTGCACTATGGATTCACCAGTTATAAGCATCTTTTCATTCTCAGGATCCACAGGCACACTGCAGAGTGCTGAGAATCTGTTCTGGGTATGAACTGGTGATCTGGGTGTCAAGAGACTGCATTTTAGCTTCTTAGATCCCCGTCTCACACTTACTCACGCACCTTGTAGCTGAAATTTGTGCTGCTGACTTCAGCCGCGCACTAATTACAACCAGGAGAAACTAAAGCTGAATCAAAAATAGCTGAATTGTCCAAATAAACCGAGTCAATCCAATTTTCAGTTTGCCTAATGGCTATCAGGTTCCTAACACAGTCCTCCAATTTGCATATTTTCCCAAACAATTCTAAATTAACTAAGTACTTTTGGCAGGTGAAGCTGTCTGTATTGTTGGCCAGAAAACCTGTGTTCATCTTCTTCCCTTTCTGCAGAAGCTTCAGTGCTTTCCGTATGTGGCTGAATCACCAGGGGCCTCATGTATAAACGGTGCGTACGCACAAAAATGTTGCAACGCTCAAATCACAATGTATAAAACCTAAACTTGGCGTAAAGCCGCATACATTTTCACACTAGCTCAAACCCTGGCATACGCACGTTCTCCGCTCAGTTTTGCAAACTGGTGCCTCCCAGCGTCAAAGCAGTACTACTGTTCCAGTGTGGTTTCCCTTTCTTTTTTAGATCCACATCCCTGACGTGGCTGAAATTAACCGCATATTGTTTGTTAGTTTAATGAATCTGATTGTAATTAACTTGTAACAATATAATGGTCCACAGAATGGTCAAACTATTCTAAATACCATAGCTGCTTTAGCGTTGTTACTCTCGCTGCACCTTCATCTTCTTTCAGCTGCTCCCGTTAGGGGTTGCCACAGCGGATCATCTTTTTCTATGCTACTCTCACTGAACCACTCGGAGTACAGGGTGGTCCAGATCTAATTATGCAACTTTTAATGCAATGCAGGAAAACAATGCAAGACAAAAGAATTGTTTGAAATATCTTGTAATAAACGAAAATGGACTTACATTGACAGTTTGGAGGATCTGTGCCTGGCGATTGTTGATGAGCTCGGGAAAGTTCCTCTGCAAATGTGCTGAGACGCATGTGATGCTCTAGCCAGAAGACTCCAAGCCTGTATCCAACTGAATGGAGGACAAGTGGGACATTACATGGAAAATCAGTTAATTAATTCAATGTAAGTCCATTTTCATTTATTACAAGATATTTCAAACATTTCTTTTGTCTTGCATTGTTTTCCTGCAGTGCATTAAAAGTTGCATAATTAGATCTGGACCACCCTATATTTATATCACTGTATCTGAGTGGGGAATAACAGCTCTAAAGCAGCTGATTGGAAAGAGAATTATCAGTATACACGAGCAAGCACACAAAGCCTTAGCCATGCTGCCTATTTGAACTGCTCTCATACGACAAACGCTTCAGAGCCTTTCCAGTACAGACCTCGTGGTTCAGAAACAGTTTCATCCCAAGAACTATAAACACACTTAATCAGTCCATCAAGTGCTCCTTGTAGAACTGATTGTACTTATTAGTGCAATCACCTCACTGTAAACTTGCGATACAGTTAATAATATTGCACAACCTGAGCCACTTTATAAAGTGTGTATTTACATATAATGACGATATCATTTTTAAGATGAAATGCAGCAAAATATGTGTATTATACAGATAAAACTTTAACTTCATTTAAATAGTCTATATTGTTAATAATTAAACATGTGAGGACACGGTGTCGCAGAGCTAGCAAGGAGCTGCCACTCCGTTCACGGATTGTTCCTGCCTCTCACTGTATTCTTGCTGGGGCTGGCGCGTCACTGGAAGGATAGAATAATAAAACATGTACTACGAAGATATTTCAATGTTCCTTTAAAGTTTTGAAGAATCGGCGTTCTAAGCTTACAGATGGCTTAACGTCTATTACAGAGCTGATTGTGTGGCGATTGGGTATTTGGAGAAAGAAAAGTAAGGACAGGAATTGGGGGTTAGTACATTTGAAATTATTTCATCGAAAGTCGCACACGGCTCAGCAAGCATCTTGCGTGAGGCATGAACAATCACTACGCCACCGTGTTCCCATGTTTAATAACATGCTTTAACTACTATTACCATGAAAATGATACCAAGTATACATCTCAGTATTTTACTTATTCAGAGAGCTGTAATATTACGAATGTAATGGATTCTGTTTCCTGTCAGAGGAAGAGAAAGCCCATTTAAGAAGCACATAGTGATTCACACACAGAGCACACAGAAGATCAAATGCAAAACAAAGCATTTAACGTGCTACTTTAGTTACTATGGGATTTGAGAAACTAGTAAATTAAACAATTTTAAGATGAAGTTTATGATGTTCTACTTTAATGACAAAATAAACTACGTGATTAAAACGAACATTTCGAGATTAAAGTTGACATTTCGTGCTTTTCTCCCCACTGTGCGCCTATTTTTTTTTTTCCTCTGTGCCCTAATAAGCTTTCATATAACACTCAGACGGTGGGCTACGACTCACCTTTTCATGGCGACTTTGATATCTGACAACTTCTTTTTTTTTTTTCGGGCACTGTGTGACTTTGTCAACTTGAGCTTTCGAGTTTCTCCGACACTCTACGGTATATCATTCGATCAGCTTCCTTTTGTTGTTTATACCACTGTTTAAACAAACAAACAGTATATTTTTCCTTGCCTCCACTTGGTATTCTCTGAAATTCTTTTATTTCCCCCGTGCTGTTGCCCTTGCCTTTTCACAGAACGCTGAGATTAAGAGCTATTTATATTGATTTGCATATTCAAAGAGGTAATTCTGGGAGGAGTTTGGAGAGTGGCAGCAGGCGCGTGCACGTGCATTACTTTTCACGCTGACTGGGACTTATGGAGCGGAAGAACGTGGAAATTGGCGAATGCACAGATTTATGCGTCTGGATTTTTTTGTGTGTACACACATTTCTGCTTTTGTCCTTATGCCATGTTTTAGTGTGAATTCTACGCACAGCGTTATGGGTGAGGCCCCAGGAGACTGTCAGCTTTATGCTTTCACCACCTGCTGGGTGATCAACTTTGCACTGCTGGGTATTTCTCGTTGGTTGAATTACCTGAGGATTTGATTAATTTTTGGCAGTATATTTTTTGTGCAAGTGTGAGACGCTGCTGCTCTGTGCTTCCACCTGCTGCTGTCCAGACATGATGAGACCAAAATATAAAGATGGACGATAACTTCTGTTGCTCATTTTTGATTTCAACAATGTCCACATGAAGGTCTGAAAAGCATTTTTGTATTGTCTCATTCAAGGTCACACTTAAAAGGGCATTTTATTCTGAGACAAAAGTCTTCAATTGGTCGACAATTGACACTGTCCACTATTCCAGCCTTCAGAGAAGTCCTCTGAGTTTTCTTCACTGGACTTGGGTGTGGAGAATCAGTGTGATTCTTTCGTTCTGAATGATCCATATCAACCAGCAACAAACAAGAAAGGTATGTAGAGGCTTAGATAGAAATTTTTGGAGGTTAATTCATATAAAGAGTAAAATTGCGGGGTTGGGAAACAGAGCTTGTCTAGGACACAGCCATACTCCACCGAGTGTCACGTGATCACTCTGTAAGCTCTGTGATAGTCTGATGAACCCTGGGTATGAACAGTGAGTCCAGTTTCTCAAGACACAAGCCAGCTGCTTTCATAGACCATAATGTTGAATTGTACCGTGGAGCTGAACGCTAAAAGGAAACCTTATAAGAAGTGCGATGAAGGAAACACGCTTTTCTTTGGTATAGAAAGAGAAATGCATATCTCAAGATTAAAAGTAGAAAGGAGTATTTTTTTTTAAATATCAATCCCTAGTCTGAAAGACAGTGACAGTGAAGTCTGTGCTAAAACAATATATAACTATTACATACAATGTGTGTATCTTCTGTGATTGGAGAAAAACATTTCAGTACCACATATCAATCATTTGAGTTCTATGAGGTAACACAGATAGTGGTTTCCTTTCTATATCTAAATCTAAGATTTTAAAATAGTTCTATAAATTCTTATGTCAAAATACAGTTTTCTATTCATATCACACTATTAACTTACATAAAAACAACTGATGATAATTACACTGGCAATTACTGATATGAAGCATTCTCCAAATTATCATTTCAGTCATTACTCCAGAGAATAGTTTGCTAGATGTTAAATATCCAAACTCTGTCTTGTACAGCAACTATGTTTTAGACTTGAACAAAAGACATTGAAATCATTACTTGTAAAGGTTAGACATAAGGGGAAGTGCATATGGGCTTATATGTAATAGTAGGTATTTTGTTGTATGTGTACAATAAAGTTTCAATGGAAAACTATCTTCATGTAATAATTTAAAAGATAATTAAAAAATAACTTTGCATGAGTGAAGCCTTTGTAGTACGGTTAAAAATAGGCTATTAAGAAGACAATTTTTGTACAATTTAAATTAAACATGACTCTTTCCTCTGCTGCAGTATAAAATAATAAAGTGAATTACTTTTTAATCCATTGTCTGATTCATAATTACAAGATAGAGCACTACAGAGACTATGATTTTAAATATGACAAGTTGTAGGTCTGTAGCCCCTTCATCAGATAATTTTGTTCATACCAGAGGTCACTATACTATATGTTTGACTACATAAATACATTTGTCATTTTTTAAATTTTTAAACCTATTCTTCTTTTTCTCCTTTATTCCTTCAAATTAAACAAAATGATTGCTTTCTTTCTACATTAATTTAATTACTGCATGCAGTACTGGCATGTGTAAGAATAATATGGGTTAATTATAATTTAGGTCATTTTGATTGAATTGACTGAAGTTTAATTTTGTTGTATTTGTATAGTTTATTGTTGAGTTTAAAGAATTTTAAGCAGTTACATGTAATGTAGGCGGGTCTTGCATGTTTTTCCTGCTTATCAAATTAAGGATCACAGGAAGATGGAACGAATTGTAGCAGATTCAAGGCAAGTCACAAATGAGGCTTGGAAGGAATTCTGTTCCTTGACAAATTATATGCCAACACTGAAGTAATTAAAATCTGCCAATTGATCTTAAAGAACTCTTTGGATTGTGCAAGAAGACCAAATCAAAAGTTAAAAAATTCAAAACACAAGGATTGTTCATTTCCACATTAAGTGTGAAAGAAGAAATCACTACAGTATAATATTGCAGTATTTTGTTGCTATTTGTCTTTGATACAATGAGGATAAGTGTCTGTACCTTTTTGTGTCATCTTTAAGAATATAACAGTATCATATGTTGTTGGTACTTAAGTTAATTGCTTCTACTTTCCCATAGATGGCACACTGCTAACATGTGCTGCTGTATAAGAAACCTCAGCTAAAATCACTTGTCATGTTTGCTTCACACATATTCTGAAGGCACTTTCCTGATTAGTCAGTGTTTCTCTCCAGGATGTATAAATCTGGCCTGACATACAAAATTAAAATATTAGTCCCTTAAACAAAAAAAAAAAAATGAAAAAGAAAAACTGTCTCAAGACATTTTCCGAAATTGTTAATTACAGTTAAAATAGGGCTTTTAACAGTGTTTGAGACCCAGGCAGTATTCAATGGGTTTTGCACATATATTATTTTACAAGGTAAATTCTAACCATTTTTTAGTTGACAGCTCTACAGCAAACAAAATGCCTCATACATAGTAAGACAATGTTCCCCTTGGGATGTTATTTACTGTACCTGAGTATTTCCAGTTTTAACATGGAGGCTCCTGTGGTTTTCAAACTCTGTTTGCATAAATTAGAATGGATGGATCAAGGATTTTTCCCATACTCACATATTTGTGAATATAGGGATATGGTTTCAAATAAATAATAAAACAATTGTAGTATTTTGCAAGACTGAACCATTATAATTAATATATTTTAAAATCTATAATAACAAAGCCTGTGTTGGCCAAATTTATGTTGTCCTCTGTCACCTGTTCCGTCTTTTCCTAAGGCTCCAGAATGTGCTGCTTCTGTGGAAAACATTCAGCATTGTACCTATTAAAAAGAAGGCAGGTGCCTCTACCTAAAAACTGTAGACCAGTGGCACTTACCTCTCACATCATGAAGACCTTTGAGAGACTAGTCCTATACTATATGAGTCATCTTGTTGTGGACCACCAGGACTGACTATCTCCTCCATTAGGCTTATTCACACCTGGACAAAGCCGACAGCACTATGAGGATTGTGTTTTTGATTTCCCCAATGCCTTCAATACCATCCAGCCATCCCTGTTAAGGGGTAAATTCAGAGATATGTAGGTTGATGAGCCTATGACAAAATGACTGAAGCTGAATCAGAAATGGCTGACTTGTCTAAACAAAATGGATCAATACAATTTTTGCTTCCAGACATGTAAATCCTCTTCATGTTTTATGAAATCAAGTCTGATTACATTTACCATTATTATATAAAAGTAAAGTTACTCACAAACACTGTTGCAATGGTGATTAGGACCACCCTTTCGTGGGTTTCTGATTGTGTCATTGTAGTATGTCGATTTGCCGTTGCAATGAGCACCTATGTAAACAGATGCCCCTCCTAGTTTAGGTCCATTATCACCAGTGCTTTTTGACATTGTTATTGAACTGCTACAAAATGAGCAAGGGAATACTGCACTATTTTGCATTATTGGAGCAGTGAATGCTTGAAATCTTGTACTACCAGTAAAGATCTATGTTCAAACCTCAGTCAAGGCTCAGCGGCAATCATTGCTTAAATTGCAGAATTTAAGTTGAACAATAGACATTTTTGGTTTTAAACAGTTATTATTCCCAATCGTGAAAATGAAATGCATTTTTCAGGCTTACATCCACAAAGAAAGTATAAAGTTCATTTATTTTGTAGAAAATGAAAACCGTAATAATAATTTATTCCTTTTAACACTAGAATTACCAGAGCCTACGAAAAAACTTGTAGATCCATCTTACCTTAAATCGCTTCTTAAATCCGTTCGCACCTCTCCGCCAGCGTCTTTTGTCTTCTAAATGTGCAGATAAAGACAAGCTGCAAGCAGCCGACTATTCCATCCCCCCACCGACTTACAACGTGCACGAACTTCTCCCAGCTCATGCCTTGATTGATAATCTGGGAGTGAAGTGCAGTTTTAGATTAGAAATAATAGATCATTATTTGGAACACATGCATTTCATGTGTTCCATTTCTACAGTAATCTGTGTAAACACATTTTTAAAAAAGAAATGTTTTTCATATTCTAGTAGTAAATGACAAAATGTAGGCATAAACTATATAATGTATGAAGCCTGAAGTCCAAATATCAAAGAAACACTTTCACAAAATTTACACATATAACAGAACAAGTGCGCTTTTATTCAAAAATATAACTGCAGAAAAAAAAGCCACCTAGGCATGCGACATTGACACACATATACAACGACTATTTCCGTGGCGTAATGGTATCAACTGCTGACTAAGAACCAAAAGGTCATGAGTTCGATCCTGCACGACTCCGTTTTGAGAAGTGAACTGCTGATATTCTTACTATTTTAGAATAAAAACATACTTTTGATTTCAGTCTGTAACAGCCGGTGTAATTTATAATACTTGCAAAGGTTAGCTTTGTTTTTTTTTTTATTATTCACTTTTCATTCTCTCAGTTGTGTTCAAGATCCTTCCCTAAAACCCCCCCAATCTACAACTGCTGTTTTCACATAAAGACACACTATAGCTCTGCAGTGTACTTGTGACTGCATTCTCGTACCAATGCTTGCGAACTGAAGTGTCTGCATGCACTTTTCGTGGCATTACACGTGTATTTTTTGAGCATGCCGGAACATATGTTGATGTACAAGTATAACAAAACAAGTGCACTTTTATTCAAGACTATAACCGAAGAAAAAAGAAAGCAAGTTACAGTAGGCAGTTGATACGTGGTGCAATGCTAAGAACTACTGATTTCCGTTCCGTGCAGAAAATATTGTCAAACTAATGCAATATTATTTGAAAACGAACAGCGTCAGATTGGGTGTGAATTTATACTGGCGCTGTTAGTGTCAGATCAGAAGCTGAATAAGCTCCTGTTCTGACTCTATGTAAAACACATGAATTAATCAACAGAAATAACCGCAATTGACATTTTAAACTTAAAGATTTACAGTGCATACCAATTTATACATTTTTCATCCGTTTGAGGTTAAAAAGAAAAAAAAAAACACTTTCTCCTTAGCGGGGAATCGAACTCGGGTCTCTGAGGCACAGCAGGGCTGCTGCACTCTGAGTCAGCAAATCTTAGCAACACGCCACGGAAGGTGTTGTATTGTTCTTGAACCTTTTGTGAAAGTGTTTCTTTGATATTTGGACTTCAGCCTTCACACATTCTATAGTTTATGCCTACATTTTGTAACATTTATTACTAAAATATGAAACGGTTTCTGTTTTAACGATGTGTTTACACAGATTACTGTAGAAACGGAACACACATGAAATGCGTGTGTTCCAAATAACGATCTATTATTTCCACTCTAAAACTCCAGCACTTCAGTCACTCCCAGATAATCAAACAAGGCATGAGCTGGGAAAACTTAGTGAACGTTCTGCAACGGTGAGGGATGGGATAGCCGGCTGCTTGCTGCTCGTCTTAATCAGCACATTTAGAAGACAAAAGACGCTGGCGGAGAGGTACGAACAGTTTTAAGGTGGGCCGAACCCCAGACCATCACACTTCTCCTCCATGTTTGACAGTTAGTGTAATACACTAAGAAACCATCCTTTCACCAACTCGATGGCATACAAACACCCTGTGTGATGAACTGAAAATTTCAAATTTTGATTCATCAGTCCATAAGACTTTTTTTTCCAGTCTGCAGTAGTTCACAGCCAGTATTTCAAGGCCCTATTTTGTCCTTTATGGAATGGCTTTAATATTGCCACTTGCCCTGTCAAACCTTCAGCACAAAGTCTACTCTTCAGAGTAGAAACTGAGACTTGCTTTTTTCAACCATTGTTAAACTGTGTTTGTACCTGTGAGCTTCCTATCCCAGAAACTGGTTACCCTCAGAAACTTGTCTTCTGATTGGGTTGTGACTTTGAATCTGCCAGATCTCTTCCTGTCTGAGTTTCTTTCAGTTTCAAGCTGCCTTTAGATTGTGTAGGATACCGTTCGCACTGAAACTTAAATTTTTTTTTTTGCAATTTCTCTAAATGGAAGGGCTACACTTCTAAGGGTAATAATGCTCTGTTTCATTTCATTTGTTAATTGCAGTTTTCTTGCCATTATCACTGGAATATTATAGTCCAAGTAGTACTTCAGAGGGTGTAGTAACATAGTCTGTTCCAACTCTGCTTTAAGACAGAGGGTTTTTATGTAGGGTGGCACGGTGGCGCAGTTTGCTTCCTGGGTCCTCCCTGCGTGGAGTTTGCATGTTTCTCTCCGTGTCTGCGTGGGTTTCCTCCAGGTGCTCCAGTTTCCTCCCACAGTCCAAAGACATGCAGGTTAGGTGGATTGATGAATCTAAATTGGCCCTAGTGTGAGTGTGTGTCCTGTGGTGGATTGGTGCCCTGCCCGGAATTGGTTCCTGCCTTGCGCCCTGTGTTGGCTGGGGTAGGCCCCAGCAGACCCCCGTGACCCTGTGTTTGGATTCAGCGGGTTGGAAAATGGATGGATGGATGGATAGTTTTTAAGTAATCAACAGAAGTTGGGACACCTGTACAAATTGTTTGCTTCAACTTGCCAGGATTAATTTACTTTAAATGTTGCCGAACATCTGTATGTTTTAACCTATTAGTTTTTCCCTGAAGAAGTAAATATCCATGACCCCTATTCTTTCTTTTAAACTAATCGTACCAAGTAATTCTTCTATATTGATCCAATCACCAAACACCATAAAAATGAAGAGTAGAAGTTTTGCTGTGTCACATATATCAGTTGATTCATCAATTTGCAATGAAAAATGCACACATTTATTAAAGTCACCGTGCAGCTGCTCTGTTATATTTTCATTCATCTTCTCTATATGCCATGTCATAGTATTTCGCAAGAGTTGTAGGTCTCCAATAGCAGATTTAATTTATCTTTTGTTTTTTAAAGTCTCCAAAAGGAAATCTTAAATTTCCAGGAAGACATCTTTTGGGCATTAGCCATCTGAAAACAATTTTGCTGATTTTACAAAAAAGTAGCTGGTATTGAATGATGAGATGATGACTTCTTCCAATTTTGTGCAAAATTTCATCAACTGTTTTTGCTGTGCCGATAGAGTTTAGATCCTTGACTTTCCTCAGTCAACACAATTGCATTTACACCTGCCATTTAGAGATATAAAATGCCTTTCCAAGTTTCCTTTCTTAGGTATGACTACTGGGGATTACAAATGAGGCAGCAGCATCTCCCTTTTATTACAGTGAAGAAGAATGCAAACTCATTCTTCATGAAAGTGATACATTTTTGATGTTTTTGAAGAATGAATTTTGAGTGTTAGAAATTTTTATTCATAGAACACAATTCAAATTCTCTGGAGTCTTTTGATATTGCAGCATTTGGCATCAAGCACATACATTTGTCTCTCCAAATGTAGCAACAGCTGCAACAAACAACCTTCACAACTAGCTGATCATGAAGGGATTTCGTTCAAATTACGAGCCAACATGACTGACACTGACTAAAGAACATTGACATTTATCAAAGCCTCTGCAATGGAATCCATGCGAGATTATCTCTGATCAAGGATGGGATTTTGATTTATGACAGATCCATATCCAAATGAGAAAATATAATAAAATATAGTAAAATTATAAGTAAAATCATATTGACCAACAAAGAATTAGAACTTTCAGGATCTAGTTAAACAAAAATACAGTGATTAAGAAATCATTTTGACTTGAAATACAACAAATGCAAGTAGTGGCCACCATTCTCCTATTTACAAAAACGCAAAAAATTTCTAGCATGGATGCTAGCAAACAAAAAATCAACATGTTTGGCCACTCCAGAAATAGGAGACATAGAAACAGTACAATAAAATTAATTTATCAACATGGTATCAGACTGCAGCTCTAGAGTTGAAATGCATTGCTAAAGCGGATTCAACTTAAATTATAAGCATCTATCAAATAGGCTTACATTAAAACTTGTGTTAAAGCTCAATAAATACTGTTCTCTGTTGTTCACCACCACTTCTGACTTGAATGATTACAATCTTTACGTTCTCTTGTTGGAAAATATCTGACATCTTGCATTCCTTGGATGGTGATATTGCCTTTTTTGCCTTGCTTTGTGAGGAGAAAAGCTTGTGTCATTTATTGAGCCTGCGCCAAGCTGAGGAAGGAGCATTCTTTACAACAGTCTGTCACAGCACGATGAGAATGATGAAATATTAAAGGTGTAGGGTAGGTCTCTTTTATAAGTAGCTGAACTTAAATAAGTGTCAATCAATGCATATATTTACTCTAGTTGGTTTACACCAAATGACTAAAATAAAAGTCTATTTTTATTATTTTTATTATATTCCAGTTTTTCTTATACCCTTTCGGTTGAGCCACCACCCTTGAAATATCTGTGTATGTAACAACTGTCCATTCTGGTTGTTCACAGGACTTCCGCTTACCTCTTTTTCATTTCTTAGTCATCTTTCAGTCTCTTTGTGTACTACAACTTTGTCTTGGTTGTTCGCCTGACCTTTATCTGGTTTCCTGATATGCCTGAACGGTTTTATGACATGTATTAACTCTTTGTTATTTCATTATGATGAATGCTATATTTTAATATTGAAAGCATATCAAAACATCCATCCATCCATCCATGTTCCAACCCGCTGAATCCAAACACAGGGTCACGGGGGTCTGCTGGAGCCAATCCCAGCCAACACAGGGCACAAGGCAGGAAACAATCCTGGGCAGGGTGCAACCCACCGCAGGACACACACAAACACACCCACACACCAAGCACACACTAGGGCCAATTCAGAATCGCCAATCCACCTAACCTGCATGTCTTTGGACTGTGGGAGGAAACCGGAGCGCCCAGAGGAAACCCACGCAGACACGGGGAGAACATGCAAACTCCACGCAGGGAGGACCCGGGAAGCGAACCCAGGTCCCCAGGTCTCCCAACTGCGAGGCAGCAGCGCTACCCACTGCGCCACCATGCCACCCATATCAAAACAGTTTATCCTAAATGACTATATGACACCTAAGTTTAATTTTTCTTCCCAAGTATCTGCATGGGATAATTTAACCCAATTGCCATTATGAGCTGACAAATTCACAGACATCCTTCACCTTAAGAAAAGTTGACGGCAGAATTTCAACTGTCAGCATATGGCTAATCATCCATCCATCCATCCATCCATCCATATTTGAATGAATCAAGGGGAAAGCATACAGTATTCAGAATATGGTGTGCAACTACTATAAGTGAGTTTTCAATATTCAGTAACTTGTAATGGAGTCTAAAGCACAGGTAATTTGTTTCATTTTTAGAAATCAATTCTGTCTTTAACCTAAAATTATTGGTTATACACTTAATTAGTGACACATTTATGATCTTCACGTACATGATCTTGAAGGTCATTGCTTACTCTGCAATTTTATGTGGTCTGTTTTTATTATCAAAGAAATTCAGAAAATCTTTGCTACTCATATACTAATTACAATACAATTTAAATTTCTTTTTTTTTTTTTAATTTTATTGATTTTATTGAAATCAAACAACATTCCATACAAATAGATCAATTTTACAAAAATAGGATTGAAAACAAATCAAAAATTTAAATTTCTTATTTAATGGTTATATATTATTCAAAACCTGAAGTTTTGCATTCCATCCATTAATATGGAGTATTAGTCAGGGCAGAATACACTGAGGGATTTTTATAGACTTAGTCACACCAGACTTATATACTTTCAATTTTCTTGTTTCCTACTAATGTTGGGCTGCACACTAAGGCAATAGATAGACTAAGGTTGTGTCACAGATTCCAGAATCCTACGTTTTTATCACTTACCTGTTCATTGTTTGTAGTTTGCAGGTTCTGCCTATGTCTGAGTGGGTTGCTTCCCACATCCTAAAAGGCATGCATGTTAGTTTAATTGCCAACTGCAAACTGGCTCTTGTGAGAGTGATTGTAGTAAGATGTATGTGAGTGGTCTGTACTCAGGACTGTTTCCCGCCATGTGCCCATCTCTCAATTGGACTAAACAGCTTGGAGAATGCCAAATGTTCTACATTCTCATGTAAGAGACAATCTAATACAGTGATCCCTCCTCCATCGCGGGGGTTGTGTTCCAGAACCCCCCACGAAAGGTGAAAATCCGCGAAGTAAAAACCATATGTTTATATGTTTATTTTTATATTGTCACGCTTGGGTCACAGATTTGCACAGAAACACAGTAGGTTGTAGAGAGACAGGAACTTTTTTCAAACACTGCAAACAAACATTTGTCTCTTTTTCAAAAGTTTAAACGTGCTCCATGACAAGACAGAGATGACAGTTCCGTCTCACAATTAAAAGAATGTAAACATATCTTCCTCTTCAAAGGAGTGCACGTCAGGAGCAGAGAATGTCAGAGAGAGAGAGAGAGAAGCAAACAATCAAAAATCAATAGGTGCTGTTCAAGCTTTTAAGTATGCGAAGCACCATGCAGGAAGCATATCGCTTGACAAAGCAGCCACAAGTAAGCCCAGCAAGGAAGGGAGCAATGTGAAGGTAGTCTTTCTGCATTTTTTAAACGAATCCTCTAGGGGTGCAAACAGCCCCCGTGCTCACACCCCCTCCGTCAGGAGCAGAGAATGTCAGAGCGAGAGAGAAAATCAAAAGAATCAAAAATCAATAGGTGCTGTTTGGGCTTTTAAGTATGCGAAGCACCGTGCGGGATGCATATCGTGCAACAAAGTAACAAGTAAGCCCAGCAAGGAAGGGAGCAATGTGAAGGTAGTCTTTCAGCGTTTTTTGAGGAGCGTCCGTATCATCTAGGGGTATGAACAGCCCCCCTGCTCACAATATATTTGAGGAGTTTTATTTAATACGTAATACGTGCTCTGATTGGGTAGCTTCTCAGCCATCTGCCAATAGGGTCCCTTGTATGAAATTAACTGGGCAAACCAACTGAGGAAGCATGTACTAGAAATTAAAAGACCCATTGTCCACTGAAACCCACGAACCAGTGAAAAATCTGCGATATATATTTAAATATGCTTACATATAAAATCCGCAAGAGAGTGAAGCCGCAAAAGTCAAAGCGCGATATAGCGAGGGATTACTGTATCTTTAAACTCTATCTGAGTTTCAATTTATTTACCTTTGTTTTGAGAGTTTGTCCAGCCAAAAAGGTGCAAGGATAGATGCTGGCATAATTTTAATCAAAACCGCAGTAGCCTTTGCAGGTTTTTGATAAAATCTAGTGAGAAGTGAAGGAAAATGACACCTTTTATTGGCTAACTAAACAGATTACAATATGCAAGCTTTCGAGGCAACTCGGGCCCCTTCTTCAGGCAAGACACAATGGCTAACACGGTGTAACACCCTGATAAAAGCTACAAAGGTTATCCTTTGAATTCTTAAAACAAAATATTATATGTTCAAAAACTGTAAAACCATGAATATTTTAATATGTAAATTATTTACATTAAGGAAATGTGTAAACTCTTTCAGCTGAGTCCGATTAGCTTTCATAACCAAAAATAACAGGTAAAAAAATCTAAGGAGTGCAGAGAAACTCAGTGATTATGAACCTTAACAAGGCATCTGAAACCATTGTCAGTCATGCACTGTAGATAGATAGATAGATAGATAGATAGATAGATAGATAGATAGATAGATAGATAGATAGATAGATAGATAGATAGATACTTTATTAATCCCAAGGGGAAATTCACAAGTACTTCCATGTGGTTTTGTTGCTAATATAAACGATAGAGTATATTTTTTAATGGTAATTTCTGAAATAGATATTTTTAAATACAGTATACAGTATATTTTGTGCCTGTTAACCTGTTGTTTTAGTTTTATGCGCATTTGAAATAGCCATTTAGGTGTATTTTGATTCAAATATGAAAAAATTAAACCTTGGACTGTAAATAAAAAAATATTTCAGTTTATGTGGCTTATTATGCAATTTTCATTTTTTGTCTCCCCAAAATGCAGCAATTAATCTTCACTGGGAAAAGCATTATAAAAAAGCTTGATTTTTTTTTATAAAGTAATTAAACAAAATATGTTTTGTTATAGCTTTCACATTAACAGTGAAAAAAAAGTCTAACTCCCACATTTATATACAAGAATCATGAATTTGAAAATGCTTTTAAACACAAATTACTATACATAAAAGAAAATAAATCTGTAGTTATTATATATTTGACTGATTTGATGTATATTAAACCTAATCAAGTCATGCATGAGTACTAGTATATTAAACTCAAAAACTAAGCATAAAAGAAGCCAGTGGCCCATATCATATTGTACACCACTGAAGCTAACGGCTGTTAATTTGCTGGCCACATTTTTTGGTTTCTTACTGGCCATAGCTGCTTTTGCATGTTATTCACAGCCAGCTGTTTGTGTGTAATTATGGCATCTCTGTTCCGTTCATGCCTGCTTGATTACTCTTTTTTGTTTCCTAATTAAGAATTAATGAACATCAACAGTTTAAAAGAGATGAGGTATTTGTTTCGAAATGTGGAGAGACTGAAGTGCTGATGACAGCTTAAAGATTTTAGATGAGGGCAGAAAAGATGGGGGCATGGCCAGTATTAGGTAGCACATCATCTGTAGTAAGGAAATGCCTTTTCAATAAAATAAACAGAGTGTGAGACATTACCTGCAATGTGATTTAAGCAGTGATGGATTTAGTAAGCAAAAGCAAACCTAAGATGTGCTCATCTTAAGGCAAGAGAGCGAGAATGCCATGCAAGATATTCTCATTGTTTACTGCTGATAATAAAATGGACCTGACCAGGCAGGTAATGTGGTGTAGCGGTTAAACCTGTATCCTTTAAACCACAAGGTTACTAGTTAATTTCTTGTCTGTTTTTCACAGTGTGACCAGCAGCAAGTGACTTATCCAGCTGTAAAATATTAACATAGAGTATCTGTAAGCAGGCAAAGTATACCCTCAAGTAAACTTGGGAAATGGTGCTGGCCAGATAGAAGTGCTGCTGGAGAGTATCTTGGCAGCTCTGGGAACAAGGAAGAAAACACTGCAGATGGAGCGACAATACATAACAGCATACATTAAAATAAACCCAATTTGGAATCACCAATTATGGTGTACTGGCTGAGACGTTAGATTTTAAACCAAGTTCCTGGTTCATTTCCCAACTGTGCCTCACTGTCTCACCTTCAACAAGTGTCTTATCCTCTCTGTGCTCTAATCTATAAATGATTGAAGATACCCTGAACTTGTGGTTGCTTTGGATAAATATTTCAGCCAAATATAAAACAGAGCAGACATAAACACATAAATACAGTAATACTAATTTGTTCTCAGTTTTTATTAACAAATTATTTACAGTGAATAGCTATACTGTATATCCTAGTCTTAAGAGTAAAGTACTATAAATGTATTCAAAAGTCAGATCTGAGCCACTGCAATTGTTATACCTATGGGTGCTGGGATACACATTTGTATTTGAAGGTAGAGCTATTATATTTTAATCATTTAATTTGCAACTTGTTGGAATGATGGAGGCATCTCACAGCACTTTTGCCTTGATCATATTTCTTGCCTTGGATGCCCTTGCTTGTCTTTGTTTGCCCTGGTCATAGCCCACAGACCATGGACGTGCTTGGGTGACAGTCAGCACTAGATTGGCTAAAGTAGAAAAGTAGAAATTCAACATCTTATTAAAGAAAGAAACATCCTCTAACAGGACAATTCAGTAATCAGGCAAGAGAAAAGCTGTTTATTGTATCTTTAATTAGTCCTCAGCAAAATGCCTTTGATGGAGCATTCTTCAAAGTAGTCTGTTACAGCATGGTCAGAATGATCAGAATGGGCAGAGAAACAAAGAATAGAGGTTCATTTTATAAACTGTTGAATTTACATACAGTATCAATCAATGCATACATTTTACTCTGGTTGCTTCATTGGTTTACACCCAAAAGTTTTATATAAAATAAAAATCTTAAATTATATTCTTTTTCTTCTTACACCTTTTGAGATGATCTACCACCCTTGAAATTTCTATACATATAACAACTGTCCATTCTCATTTATAAGACATCTGCTGATTTCTTAGTCATCTCTTAGTCATCCTTACGTACATTTTGTATATTACATCAACCTTTCTTCTGGTACATTATTTACTTGATCATCTCAGTATTTCTCCTAAACCAGTTCTTATATTTCAGTGTGCATTTTGTTGTTCACTTGACCTTTATCTGGTTTCCTGGGGCCTCATGTATAAACGCTGCGTACGCACAGAAATGTTGCGTACGAACCTTTCCACGCTCAAATCGCGATGTATAAAACCTAAACTTGGCGTAAAGCCACGCACATTTCCACGGTAACTCATTCCTTGGCGTACGCAATTTATCTGCCCGGTTTTGCAGACTGGCGGCACCCAGTGTCAAAGCAGTGCTGCTGTTCCTGTGTGATCACCCTTTCTTTCTTAAATCCACATTCCTGGCGCGGCTTTATAAATACACTGAAATTAACTGCATATTGTTTATTAGTGTAATGCATCTGATTGTAATTAACCTGTAGCAATATAATGGTCCAGGGAATAGCCATAGTATTCCAAATACCATAACTGCTTTAGCGTTGTAACTCTCACTGCATCTTCTTTCAGCTGATCCCGTTAAGGGTTGCCACAGCAGATCATCTTTTTCCACATTACTCTCACTGCACCACACGGAGTATTTATATCACTGTATCTGAGTGGGAAATCACAGCAGCAGCTGATTGGAAAGAGAATTATCGGTACATAGCATGAAGCAGATGCTGCCTGAGCCACAGCAAACGCTTTAGTCCCTGTACGGACTTCGCGGTTTAGAAACAGTTTCATCCCAAGAACTCTAAATGCAATAAATCAGTCCATCAAGTGCTCCTTGTAGAACTGTTTACTTATAAGTACAATTACCCCACTGTAAACTTGCACTACAGTTATAATATTGCACAACCTGCGCAACTTTATAAAGCACGTATTTACATGTGATGACGGTATTCATTTCTAAGACGAAATGCAGCAAAACATGTTGATTATATTATATAGATAAAACTTTAACTTCATTTAAATAATCTGTATTGTTAATAATTAAACATGTGAGGACACGGTGCTGCAGCGCTAGCTAGTTCAGTAATTGTTCCTGCCTTGCGCTGTATTCTTGCTGGTGCTGACGCGACACTGGAAAGATAGACGGATATAATAATTAAACACGTACTACTAAGATATTTCAATGTTCCTTAAAAGTTTTGAAGAATCGAAGTTCTAAGCTTACAGATGGCTTCACGTCTATTACATAGCTTATTGTGTGGCGATTGAGTTTTTGGAGAAAGAAAAGTAAGGACAGGAATTGGAGGTTAGTACGTTTGAAAGAGACAGTACTGCTGTGATAAATTATTTCATTGAAGGTTGCGCATGGCGCAGCAAGCCTCTTGCGTGAGACATGAACAAGCACTGCGCCACCGTGTTCCCATGTTTAATAACATGCTTTCATTCCTATCATCATGAAAAAGATCTCACGTATACATGTCAGTATTTTAATTATTCAGAGAGCTGCAATATCACTAATGTAATGGATTATGTGTCCTGTCGGAGAAAGAGAGAGCCCGTTTAAAAAGCAGGTAGTGATTCATACACATAGAGCACACAGAAGATCAAATACAGAACAAAGCATTTAACATGCCACTTTAGTTACAATGGGATTTGAGAAACTAGTAAACTAAATGATTTTAAGATGAAGTTTATGATGTTCTACTTTAATGGCAAAATAAACTACGTGATTAAAGTGGAAATTTCGAGATTAAAGTTGATATTTCGTGCTTTTTTCCCCACTGTGTGCCTTTTTTTTGTCTGTACCCTAATAAGCTTTCATATGACACTCAGACGGTGGGCAATGACTCGCTTTTTCATGGCGACGTTGATATGTGATTTCTTTTTTATTTCGGGCACTGTGCGACTTTGTGAAGTTGAGCCTTCGAGTTTCTCCGACACTCTGTCACTCGATCAGCTTCCTTTTGTTGATTATACCACTGTTTAAACCAACAAATAGTACGTTTTTCCTTTGCCTCCACTTGGTATTAGCTGAAATTCTTATATTTTCTCCCGTGCTTTTCCCATTGTCTTTTCACAGAAGGCTATTTATATTGATTTGCATATTCAAAGAGGCGTAATTCTGGGAGGAGTTGGGGCGGGACAGAAGGCGCGTGCACGTGCGTTACTTTTCACGCAAATCGGGATTTATGTAGTAGAAAAACGTGAAAGTATGCGTGCGCACAGATTCCTGCATCTGGATTTTTCTGTGCGTATGCACAATCCCGCTTTTGTGCTTATGCCATGTTATAGTGTGAGTTCTATGCACGGCGTTATACATGAGGCCCCTGGTGTTTACCTGAACAGGTTTCTGACATTTACTGTATTAAGTCTTTATGCTATCTCTTTATGATGAATGCTTTGTTACCCTAAAATTCTTCCACAAGTGTGATATGTTTCCGGTCCATGTGAGCATGCACTTGAAAGTATATGTCGTAAATGGATGGACTGTATTAACCACGACCATTCAAGTGGTTTCTACATGTACAGTATATAATACTGCGTCCTTTGTCTTTGTATAGTGGTATCAAAAGGCCTTTCTTAGTAATAGAATAATTTTCAAGAAATGTACCTTGAGATTCTATTCAATATCAATTGTTCTCTATTCTGTCTTCCTCTGTATATTATGATGTTCAATGTCAACATTCTATTATTCCCTAAAGTGTTCCTTGCTAAATGATAATTCACTTTTTTAACCATAACCCATCTGAACAGATTACAGCACAATAACCACACATACACAAGGAATATTTTGAAACTAAAATTAAAAAATATCTAATTAATCAATTTGCATAAATATGCATTTTAATAAAGATGTCACCTTTTTTAATTTTGCTACCATGCTCCACAAATGAGAGTGAGACTTTATGATTATAACAGAATTACACTATTTCCCCAGGGTTTCTAGCAAAACAGGTCAATTGCCTTGCATTATTTTCTCTGTCACAGATGACATTAAGGTCCTACAGGAAAAAGCAAAGAGTACTATTATTAGTGTTACTGCTAGTTCTATTACTTTACCTATTGACCAAAGGTTTCCACACAAAGCTAAAATAATCTATGTCAAAAAAATTAATTTGATGTATAGTTGTGCTCAGCAAAATACATAGGCTTTTTTAGTTTTTTTTCAATCATTCTTACTTACTTGAACAGATTAAAAACATATAAACGTTGTATTTTAGGATTGTTGCTCAGACACTTTTGTGTTCTTGGTAATGCTTTTCAAATGTAAGCAATTTTTTTTGATTAAAGCATCATTGAGGATCACCACAGAAAAAGGTAAGTGTGAGATATTTTATATGCTGCTGCTGCGATAATGTGACATCACTGAGGAAACAGTGGTTGTCAAGCAGATTGATTTGGCTGCATTTGTTTGTGTTACCCATATGTGGGCATTGAGCTCAGGGACAATGAATATGATCCATCATTTCATTTTCCCCTGTGGTGCACAAAGGCAAGGAAGAACGTAGATGCAGTGGAATCAAAATGTCAAATCTGACAAATTGTGATGATCTAGCACAGCTAAACAAACCTGTGCTGCTTAGAATGATGAAAAATCTCAAATCGCCAGAAGACTTTGTCAAATATATTGGCACATAAGTGAAGTGCAGTTTCCAGCATTTGTAGATAATTTGTCTTAATCTCCCACAAGCAGTTTTATTTGGTTGCTAAAAATGAAAAATGGTCTTCTTCATCTTAATCTTATGAGTGGGACAGAAACCTATCTAGTACCCAAGTCAAACTGATCACTTCTGGAGAGTTTAGTACTTCTCTGTGTTGATATTAAACAGGATACAGGCTTTACTGTGTTTAATCTAAAAAATACAATAAAATGTTGCTTACTGGCAAATGACCACTACCTCAAATTAGGCACATTGAGTGTTACATTTACTTTATTTTGTCACTTGCCATTTATTCATTTTTCTTTTTTTTTAAACACATGTATTTGATTTTATTTTCATTATGTGCAGTTCTTTAAAAGGTGTACTATTACATTATTTTTTATAGGTCCTATAAAAAAAACAAATGTTTAATAACCCTTATAAGCACTGTACTATAGAATCATATGCTGTATTTACTATATCTTGTACATACTTTTTAATTTAGAGTGCAGCTAACAGTTTCCTTTTTGATATACTTTTTATTTTTATGAGGTACACTTCTCTTTATATGTACGGATTTACAAAATGTAGTTCAAACTTTTAAAATAAAATAACATAAGACACTAAATATAAAAACAACATAACACAAATCAGGAGTGCTTTTGTAGTGGCCATACTATTCAGAATGATAGCAAGGCAGACAGGATATTATGAAGTATTCTGTTTATTAATTAAATTATTAACACAAGAGAGAGATAAACAGGAAGAATAAATATTATAAAAAAAGCTTACACATCAAACCTCTAACCTGTCTGAGTTTATCCATGCCTGTCTGTCTAGTAGGTAGGGTGACTCACTGACTCGCTTGAAGGAATTCTACTTTAGAGCTCGCTGAATGTTCAAGTTTTCTGTTTCACAGAGATACATCAGCCATTGAACAGAGGTGTTTCAATAGTTTTTCTGACTACTGAGGTAATGGTCAGCAGAAGTTATGCCAATAGATTCTGGCAGCATGCACTATTGCATGTACATTGAAATACACAGAGAGTTTAAGGTCATGCATTGAAACAGGTCAGTATTGCCAATTCTGAGGATCTCAAAATAAAATTGGATGAATACAGTTCTAAGAATTTCTACCTCAACTTTACAGTAAAAAGCCATCTCCTCTTTAAAATTAAAAACACTATGTTTGACACTGTCACACCGGGCAAAAAAAAAAAAACAAACTTTAACCCTGGTTTTCAGCTGTATTAAAAAAAAGTGGGGAAAATACCCCTTTCAGCTTCAAACCCCATGGCTTTCTGGATGGCACTAAACGTCATAGGCAGAAAGTTGAGCAAGTCGATAAAACGTAACTGATTACCCGAATCAGTGAAATACATCAACTTATTTCCTTGAGTGGTAACCTGAGCTTTCACTCCATTTTCAATCAAATACTACATTCAAAAGTACCCATTGTAATATTTTGAATTGTGTGCTACAAAGGTATAGCTGTAATACTTGGGCCGGTGGTATCTGGCAAAGAACTGATGTATACAGTCTTCCCCCCCACAGAACCAAGATTTCCCACACAAGGACCTATAGTTTACATAATTTGGAATGTGTACTCTTGTTTTTTGCCAACTTTCAAAATCATAAAACACATATTTCTCACACAATTCCTCAGACTTAAAGGTTTCTATAAAGCATTGATGCTTTTCTACCTCATTTTCAATTTTTGATTTATAAACGTGAAATTCCTTAACACTAAAATTACCAGAGCCTTTGAAAAAACTTGTAAACCCAGCCCACCTTAAATCCCTTCGTACCTCTCCGTCAGCGTCTTTTGTCTTTTGCAAATGTGTCAATAAGCCCAAGCAGCCTGCTATACCATCCCCCCCCGCCACAGAACTGGGAAGAAATTCTCCCAGTTCAAGCCTTAATTATCTGGAGGTACCTAGAGTTGTACAGGGGAAATAATTTCATGTGTGTTCCGTGTCTACAACAATCTATGTACAGTAATCCCTCCTCCATCGCGGGGGTTGCGTTCCAGAGCCACCCGCGAAATAAGAAAATCCGCGAAGTAGAAACCATATGTTTATATGGTTATTTTTATATTGTCATGCTTGGGTCACAGATTTGCACAGAAACACAGGAGGTTGTAGAGAGACAGGAACGTTATTCAAACACTGCAAACAAACATTTGTCTCTTTTTCAAAAGTTTAAACTGTGCTCCATGACAAGACAGAGATGACAGTTCCGTCTCACAATTAAAAGAATGCAAACATATTTTCCTCTTCAAAGGAGTGCCCGTCAGGAGCAGAGTCTGTCAGAAAGACAGAGAATAAAGCAAACAAATCAATAGGGCTGTTTGCTTTTAAGTATGCAAAGCACCGCGGCACAAAGCTGTTGAAGGCGGCAGCTCACACCCCCTCCGTCAGGAGCAGAGAAATAGAGAGAGAGAGCCAGAGTAAAACAAAGTCAAAAATCAATACATGCCCTTTGAGCTTTTAAGTATGCGAAGCACCGTGCAGCATGTCCTTCAGGAAGCAGCTGCACACAGAAGGTAGAAACGTCCCTATCGTCTAGGTGTGCGAACAGCCCCCCTGCTCACACCCCCCTACATCAGCGCAAGAGAGAGAGAGAGAGAGAGAAAGTAAGTTGGGTAGCTTCTCAGCCATCTGCCAATAGCGTCCCTTGTATGAAATCAACTGAGCAAACCAACTGAGGAAGCATGTACCAGAAATTAAAAGACCCATTGTCCACAGAAACCCGCGAAGCAGCGAAAAATCCGCGATATATATTTAAATATGCTTACATATAAAATCCGCGATGGAGTGAAGCCGCGAAAGGCGAAGCGCGATATAGCGAGGGATCACTGTAAACACATCGTTAAAACAGAAACGTTTTTCATGTTTTAGTAAAAAATGGCAAAATGTAGACATGACCTGTATAATGTTTGAAGGCTGATGGCCAAATATCAAATAAATACTTTCACAAAAGATACAAGCGCCATACAACACCTTCAGCGGTGCAACGGTAAGAACTGCTGAGTTATAAATCAGAGGTCGTGAGTTCGAATCCAGCTCCCCTGCAAATTTACCATTTTGAGCAGTGAGCTGCTCTTATTGTTAATATTATACAATAAAAACATACATTTGATTTGTGTCTGTAACAGTCGGTGTAAATTTATAGTACTTTTATTCTCTCAGTCACGATCACGATACAACACCCACCCCCCTACCCCAGATCTGACACTGTTAGTTTTTATCTGAAACTGGGAATAACTGTAGATGTGAGTGTGTTTTGAGACAATGAAACTGGAAATTTTGTGATCTGGAGGGGTAAAAGCTGACACACAAATGCTGGTGAATCTGCCTTATTTGTATCTCATTGTCACTTGAATTTTTTTTATTCAGTTTTATTGAGTGTTCCTGCTTACACTGAATTAGCATGCACCTTATTATCCATGATGTCAATGCCGCACTGGCAAAGAACAGAAACATAGGTATATATATATTTGGAATAATTCATTTTATGACCTGTATAGTACATTTCGGAAGACATTGTGACACTCATGCAACATTATTCATATTCATTTACATGCCTTCTTGCGGTTGTAATCAGTGACCGCGTTTTTTTTTTTCCGATCGTGCCCAGTCTCCACATTTTGGTGCATGGTGGTGTTTCTTTTGTACTCCAGGACATGCAGAGGAAAGAATAGTACAGAGAGGTCAGTTTCACGCTATATGCAATCATCAAATTCAAATGTTAACAGTTTCCACACACCCACGGGCCATCCTTGTTAAATTTATGACGTGTACCTGTTGCAATGTACACACTTCTCTCTATGCTGTGGTTATTATTACACTGAATGGGCACCTGACACTCACTGAGTTTGCTTTCCTGGGGGAAGCAGCTATCTTGGAACAGAAGCTTGTCAATGTTGCATCCTCTTTTGCTTTATCCATCGCCTTTTTTTGTAAGAAGCGACGCCGAAGTTCCTCTGCAAGGTGAGCCAAGAACGCTCTTCTTTTCTCAGTGGACCCATGCATCCCTTGTACAGTACATGTGTGTTCATCGCTGCCAAGTCAAGCTTGTTGTAGCACAAGCAACCCACCACCAGCATGCTGCTGCTCGCACTGAATAAGCTCACGCCTTCTGGAGCATGATATTAATGCAGCACTGGAGAAAAAAAGAAAAAGACAAATATATATGACATTTTGAAGAAATCCTTGTATGACCTGAATAGTACCAATCAGAAAACATCATCACACTAATGCAATATTATTTGAAAACGAACAGCGTCAGATTGGGTGTGAATTTATGCTGCCGCTTTTAGTTAGGGTCAGATCATTGTGGGGGGAGAGCGTGAACGTGACTGAGAGAATAAAACTGAAAAAAAGCTAACTTTTACAAGTACCATAAATTTACATAAATTTTCCTTTTCCTTCCCAGTTAACAACACTTTTCTGATGATTAAAAATAATCAGTGGAGAGATCTGAATTTGTTGTAACACCACTTTTTAAACCAGTATTACAGAAATATTTGCTTGTTTCTTTCCAGAACTCATGTACACAGTGGAGCTTGCTGGTGGACTTGGAGCCATTCTTCTCTTGCTTGTCTGCTTAGTGACACTATATAAGTGCTACAAGATCGAGATCATGCTGTTCTATCGTAACCACTTTGGAGCAGATGAGGTAGATGGAGGTAAGTGTCCATTCTGGTTAATGTAATTGGGTTAAGCTGAAAAGACAAATAACTTCACACCCTAGTTCTGCTACAATACACTTACAGTTATCATGCTGTATATTCTGATATCAGTCCTTGTACATATTCCATTCTATTCAGGTTCACATGTACTAAGTCTTAAAATAACATATAACTAGTTTTGAGAATTACCAGTTTCCATTGCCTTGTATAAAGTAAGTCAGTTTTTAATTTCTTCCCTAAAATAGGATGGAATTTGCGGAAGCATATTAGGGCCACAGAGAAGAAAAAAAATACGGACACAATAAAGGAGAAAAAAGTATATGTCGAGAATAAAGTCGACATGCCAACTTTATTCTCGACATTTCCACTTTAAAGTCGACATGTTGACTTTATTCTCGACATTTCCACTTTAATCTCGACATTAATGTCAAGATTAAAGTCGACATGTTAACTATATTCCCGTAGTTTATTTTGTCATTGAAGTAGAACGTCATAAACGTCATTTTAAAATCAATGTTTAATTTACTAGATTTTCTCAAACCCGCCATAAGTGATGTAGCACATTAAATGCTTTGTGCTAAGTGTTCCCCGAGCCATGTTAATCAGTATGTACTTCTTAAACTGACTTCCTCTTGCACTGAGCATTTAATCATGAAAATGATACCAAGTATTTATCTTAGCATTCTAAATTTTCAGAGAGCAGGAATATCATGAAATTAATGTATTCAGTTTGACGATCGCTGCCTGTGCTTCCTCTCAGTGCAAGAGGAAGTCAGTTTAAGAAGCACATGCCTATTAACATGGGTTGGGGAACACTTAATACAGAGCATTTAATGTGCTACTTTACTTATGATGGGGTTTGAGAAAATCTAGTAAATTCAACATTGATTTTAAGATGAAGTTTATGACACTCTACTTTAATGACAAAATAAACTATGAGAATAAAGTCAGCATGTCGACTTTAATCTCTGTGTCAGTATTTTTTTTCCTCTCCGTGGCCCTAATACACTTCTGTAGGAATGAGAATGTTGCATTCCTATAATAATTCTAGAATGTACATTATAAATCTGAATCCTGAAGAAAAATGTTTTGTTTCTGAAGTATCTAATGCTGAAAATATTAAGAGCAGAGTTTGCTCATTTTTAATGTTATTTGTTGATGCATCAGTCTTATTGCTGGCACTTCAACCAAAAAAGTCTTCATATGACTTTAGCAAATAAACATGCTATCCTGCAAAGACTGGCAGAATGAAGGTAAAGTAATGCAAATGACTGAAGCCTAGATTTAATACAGATTCCTGGAGATTCCATTACCATTAGTTGTTTCATTTAACATTTGCCTATTCAAATGTAAATAGGAACAACTAATTCCAGCATGCAATATCCTGATGTCCAAAAAAAGTCCAACCGCAATTTACTGTATATAAGGTAGTGTTGCTGGACATTGTGCACTGAATGCTTCTGAGCTCATACCACTACATATTCATATATTTAGTAAGAGTCACAGATTTGCTATGCAATCATATTGTTTACATACTTTTAGTTAGTGGGTTTATTTTTTTAATAATGTATTGCAATGCATAATTTTTCAGGTTGTCTATTTCATTTTTATGTGATATTCTTTTTTTTTTTAATAAATCATAAATTATATGCTGCATGATAATTTGGAATTCTACACTAATCTACTAGACAGAAGGCAGAAGTGGATGTGCTACTTAAAAAATGTCCCAACTGGCAGTGAGCTTAGTACTGTATCATGGAATTAACAGTGGCGCTGCAGGTGCTGTACATCAGGTCGCCTTTATTTTACTGTGTCAAATTCTGATGACACTTTAAGCAGATGGTATAGTTGCTCTGGTCTTGATCATTTGACACACTGAGATAGAATATTTCATCCTGAAATCCTATGTTGCTTGATAGAACTTTGGCTATACTATTATTTTGTTTAATTCTTTTATTAAAGCAAGAATTTAGCAATGATTTCTTTCACATGCCCATTTAACGTACATTTGAAATTTTGTTTCCTCACATGTTTGTCATGATACAGATATTGATTTTTTTGTAACTAGTTAGATAAAAATTTGTATGAAATATGAGAGCTGCTGTATTGAATGAAATTTTAGTATAGATGGGGGGGAAAAACTAATAGTAACAATAGCAATTTATTTATATAACATGTTTCATATATTAAATGCAGGGCAATTTGCTTTATGCAAAAAAGAAAAAAAAATTACAGTTTGAGATGTTCAACCCACACACCCTAAAAGGAAAAGCTTCAGTGTCTGAATTTTTTTTCCTGTTGCTGTTGTATTTACAAAGGGATCTTCCATGAGAGGTCTGAAAGAGACTAAGATGAAATTAGTGTCATCACTGATAAAGATTCTTTGCATTTATATAGTTCTTTTCTCACTACTCAGAGTGCTTTACATAGTTAGTGTGAGCCACTTCAACCATCTCTAATATGCAACATCCACCTGGATACTGCGACAACCACCATTTTCACACCAGTACACTCAATAAACATTAGCTATTAGGTGGTGAAGGGATGAGAAATAGTTAGACAGTTATAGACAGGGGATGATTAGGCCATAGAGGGCAATTTAGCCAGGATATTGGCATACAAAAGATGCCCAGGGATCTTTTATGACCACAGAGAGTCAGTACTTAAGTTTTATGTCTCATCTGAAGGACAACACTATTCTTACAGCACAGTGTCAATTCTCTGGGGAATTGGGATCCACCTACAGACCACAGTGTAAGCGCCTCCTGTTGCCCTCATCAACACCACTTCCAGCAGAACCCAGGCTTTTACTGGTTGATCTCTCATCCAACTACTGGCTGGGCCCAAACATGCTTAGTTGTAGGTGGATTTCCTGTTCTGAAGTGCATGTGGTATAGCTGCTGGCTTTAGCATATCTTCATCCACCACAGTATTCAAGCATCCGTAGGAGAGGTATGTACCGGTCTTGTTGGATTTCCCCTACTGCTAGGCTATGGTTAAACATTCTGAAGATCACTGCATCAGGCATCTGAACAAGCACTAATCATTTTAATTATCATCCTTGGTCAGCGAGGCTCATAAAATACAGTAGTAAACAAGTTGATTTGCTATTACAAATCTTGAAGGTAACAAGTGTCAGAACTAGACAGGACCATGTCTTTTCACTCATCCTTGCATTTATGGGTGAATTCTCCCTTGAAGGGAAGTTGCTCAAGCTGTGCTTCATAAAACTGTATTTTAATGACTGAAAATTAATTTTCACACATTTCTTGGCTTTTTGAACACTTGCTGTGATTTTTAGTACTGTGATTTATGTTCTTGTAGATGTTTATTTGTACACTTCCTCCCTTTTTTGCTTCTTGCTTCTTTGTAAAAAACTGTCTTGCCAAAATATACTCTTCTTCAACTATGTCTAAATTATTTAATCCTAGAATATTGTCTGCCTTTGGATCAAGGACAGCAATAGTACAAGCAAGCTTTGACTTGCCAATGACTTAACTGTCTAATCACAAGGTCAATTGTATTTAGAAGAGCCTCCATAGTTCTGTCTGGTCATTGAGTTTCTAGCTGTACTTCAGGCATGTACTGCCTCATATAAATATGTATATTGTGACCACAGCGGGGTGTCAGAGAGCCCCCAAACCCAAGACACAGTAAAATAACAGATGTTTTTAGAATAAAATAAATGGTATTTATTCCTCCAAAGAACTTTCCACAATCAACTCTCCAAATATAAGCCACAATTATGCAGAACTCAAGTTTCTCCTTACTATCTCCCACTGAGTGTTGCCCACTGCCTCCCAACTCTGACTCAGTGATATGAGGTAGTGGGCTCCTTTTAAGTGGAGCCCAGGAATGCTTCCGATATCATGCTGTTTCCTCCTGGAAGCACTTCTGGGCCATACAGAAACTTTGTAAGAAGGTCCTCCCACAACAGCACCCTCTATCGACACCCAGAGACCTCGACATGGTTGCCCTTCTGGACTACAATTCCTAAGCACCCATGCGGGTGTCGCGGTAGGCTTATCATATGAGGACCACTGCTACCTAGTGTATGGGGTATGGAACCAATCGCAATTCTCCTCAGTCCATCTCTTAAAACATTCTGGCTGGATACAAATTCATTTCAATATCCTGCTGGCCAAACTGTGTGTGTCATTGTACTGGCCTGCTATCTGGGTAATGAACCATCTTCTGCCCCAGCCAGATGGCCATTCTCCTCCAACACTATATAGATTGATAGACAGTGTATTGTCATTTTGAAGATACACTATAAATTAGCATATGCATTTATACCATTGTTGATGTCAAGCTCCTATCTGCTTCTCTGAGTTCTGCTTCATTTTGCTTCCTCCCCATACTAGTCATCCAACTGGTGGTTAATGTAGATGATATTTCTTATAGCCATTATTTAGACTATTGTTAGCCTAGCTTTCTGATTTACAAAGTGAAGTTAAAAAAAAATTCTGGCTACAAAAATTGCAGTTTCAGGATCTCCATGACTTGCCATGATTTATGGATCATGTAACAAAGGACAAAATTGAACTTTACTTGAATTCCAATCTGCCTCCTAAATTTATGTCTTCAAAAAGTTATTTTGTCTGGAAAATGTTACAATGTGGTCCTGAGGGGTTCATCGTGTAGTGAGTGTGACAACTCTCTATTAGCGCTTGCTCCCAACCTTCAGTCTTGAACAGGGTCTCGGGGGTCTGCTGGAACCTATCCCAGCTAGCATATGGGTGCCAGTCCATCGTGGGGAGAACATACACGCACACACACATGCTACAGCCAATTTAGGATCATCAATTCAACTAACCTGCATGTCTTTAGATCATAGAAGGAAAACCGACCACCCGGAGGAAACCCACACAGACACAGGGAGAACATGCAAACTCCACATAAGAAGGACCCGGGATGTGAAACATGGTCTCCTAACTGCAAGGCAGCAGCACTACTGTGCTGCCCTAAATTTAATTGCCTTCTTCAATTAACATTGTATCTTCTACCCAATTAAAAATGCTCTGTCCCTGTGCTGCTTTATTTTCTTACTACAGTACTTCTGCCTATATTGCTTCAATTAAAGCTAATATAGTCCTGTATGTTACTTTTATCAGTCTTGTCTCACTTTCCACCCTCCATCATATTGGAAGAATCCGTTAATCTTTTATCTAAATTTATTTGTAATGATCAGAAGCCCAGTCTGAAGCAATTATTCATTCATTTGCTTTGGAGACATTGCTTCACATTCTGTGCCAAACTGAATGGTTCATTAGGCTTGTATTGTGTATCTTCTACTACCCTGGCTGAACCCAGCTAATTTTCTCTGTTTACTTTTAATTGAATCCTCCCATCATTCTAGTCCATTAAAAACTTCCCAATATCCTTTTTTCCCCCTCAGATATGCTCCTACAAAATCCTAAAACTCAGTATCTGCTTAAATATTCCTACATTTTAGATCTGGTGTCTGATGAAAACCTGGCTTTGCCATAAAATTACTTTTTTTGTTTTTTAATTGAATCTTGAATGCACACACTGTAGTTTCTACTCCTTCACTTTAATCTTCCTTACTTTTCTTTTACCTTCAGCTCATTTCTGCTTTGGAAAAGTGTAGTATGCAGCATGTCTGCATGTTATTCTTCTTAGAACTTTCTTTCTTACAGATAACAGATTACAGATATCCAAATAACAGGTATATCTCTGCTGCTTACTCTTCATACTCTAAATTTTCATGAATCTTATGCATATAATATTGATGTGGCATCATTATTTATCACACAATAATCTGTGTCCACTATTTGTTTCAAGTAGCCTAAATCTTTTGAGGTACTGAAAGAACGATGCCTGGAAAGTGCAGCACAGAGATACCTCTCCAAGAGTCCCAGTATTGTGAAAAATTATCCAGTGGTGTATCTCTATTCTGAATAGCTCTTGCCATCTTATCCTACAGATTCTTAATAGGACTTTGATATAGTGGCACTGCATTAAGCTGATTTGAAAGACATTTTAGTGGAACATTACAGGATATTCCTATTATTGTTCCAGTAAGCATTCTGATACTGGATAGTCTAGTTTGTAGAAAGGTGTGTACCTGGTTAAGAAAGACAATTAGATGTGTTGTTCCATTAAAGTGTTGTTTCACTTGTATCAAGGAATAAACTTTCATATACTTGTTTTTTTTACACGTGATATTTTATTTCTAGGCACAGCCAGGTTGTTGAGGGGGTCCGGTTTGGAGGACTCAAGATTGGGTCACTGCTTTTTGCAGATGATGTTGTCCTATTTGCTTCATCAGGCCTTGATCTTCAGCTCTCTCTGGATCGGTTCGCAGCTGAGTGTGAAGCGGCTGGGATGGGAATCAGCACCTCCATATCCGAGACCATGGTCCTCAGCCGGAAAAGGGTGGAGTTCCCTCTCAAGGTTGGGAGTGAGATCCTGCCTCAAGTGGAGGAGTTCAAGTATCTCGGGGTCTTGTTCACGAGTGAGGGAAGAATGGAGCGTGAGATCGACAGGCAGATTGGTGCGGCGCCCGCAGTGATGCGGTCTCTGCATCGGTCTGTCGTGGTGAAAAAGGAGCTGAGCCATAAGGCAAAGCTCTCAATTTACCAGTCGATCTATGTTCCTACCCTCACCTATGGTCATGAGCTATGGGCAGTGACCAAAAGAACGAGATCACGAATACAAGCAGCTGAAATGAGTTTCCTCCGCAGGGTGTCTGGGCTCTCCCTTAAAGATAGGGTGAGAAGCTCAGTCATCCTGGAGGAGCTCAGAGTAGAGCCGCTACTCCTCCGCATCGAGAGGAGTCAGATGAGGTGGCTCGGGCATCTGATCAGGATGCCTCCTGGACGCCTCCCTGGTGAGGTGTTCCTGGCATGTCCAACTGGGAAGAGGCCTCGGGGAAGACCCAGGACACGCTGGAGGGACTATGTCTCCCGGCTGGCCTGGGAACGCCTCGGGATTCTCCCGGAAGAGCTAGAAGAAGTGGCCGGGGAGAGGGAAGTCTGGGCATTTCTGCTCAAGCTGCTGCCCCTGCGACCCGACCTCGGATAAGCGGAAGAGGATGGATGGATGATATTTTAGTTGTGGATAGTAGTGGATTGACCATAGACTTGCATGAAGTTTGATGGAAAAAACAACAAAAAAAAGTGTTTTAACTTCCATTTACTTTGGAGACATTTTCACAGTGTTTTAAACAGAAAAAAGAACAAGTGAGCAAACAAGTCAAAAGTACGAGACTGGCAAATTGTAAACATCTGAATACCCATCATGCACTCTGCATAAAGACTTGTTATAGCACATGATATGATATTTAAAATTTTTGTTGTATGTGAAGGTATTGTAAATGTTCTAATAAACTGATTTGACAAGCACAAAATAAGACAGGATTATGATCCTTTATGAATAATGCACTGTTCATATCCTCTAAAAATCAGTTTGTGGAGGAAATGACTTATGCAAATGATTTAGGATTATTTGCCAGTAACATCCAGGATCATGTGAGAGCCACCTGTTAAGGTGAAGTGAGAACCTCTGCACTAAGCTGACGCCACAGGTTATATGGAAAGCAGATGCCTAAGGAACACTGGCATAGAGCAAAATTTGTGGGCCCAGTTGGGACCCATTCCAGAAAAAAATTACAATGGAAGCCCAATTTAACATTCCCATATTTAGCATTTCCACACATTTAAGATTTTTGAACATAAATCAGCCATTGTATGAAGAAGCACAAGTTTTTCAAGGCTATATTCACACTGCAGATAATAGTGACTCGGTGCTGAGTTTTTTCTCATGCTAGGGGGCTTCGCCACTTGCTCACTTCACTCCCCAACCCCCAACGCGCCAGGCACTTTGCGTCTCTGTGTCGCTCGTGTATGTGGATTTCACTTTCACCAAATAACAAATCTTTTAATTCTCGCGGATACACCTCAAACACTACTTTTCGAATTAGACGATCTACAAGTCTCCGTCTGTACTGTTCTCGTCTTTGGTGTTTGAACCAGAAACTAAACAGCAGCCAAACTCTACTTCACAAAAGATTAATAGAGTCAGGAGATGGCGCCTTGCTCCAATTTTAATTTGATTTAATGAAGTTAGAGTGAAACTGAAAAGAAGTAAAATACAAATAATTACTGATTTAAATAAACAATATAATTTCGCTCTATACTTATCAAATTAACTTAAAATAATACTTACAGGCTTTGCTTCGATGGGACTAACACTGACTAATCGTGAAACATGCTGTCTAACTACTGACTTCCTGTAATTCTATTTCCGCTTCCTTACAACTATGTACATGAATATTCATAAAGTTATATTAATATTCATTTGAACATCAAACAGCTATTCTGCGAGGCAGAACACTCCCCGCCTGGCATCTGTGATGCCAGTATTAAATTTAGACTAAACAGATTATAACATTTCATTCTTAATTGTCTGTTGACAAAAGCAAGATAACTTCTGATGCAGGTCTCAGTAATGTCTTTGAAATTTCATGGTCTGCAGTTTTGAGTTCTACTTTCTGCACTTTCCCATCTGCACTGGGATAGACTGTTTTGACCACTGCCATTGGCCCCTTATTTCATGCAGTGTGATCATTTTTTAGAAGCACAATATCTCCTTTTTGAAGGTTCCGATGACATTTATTCCACTTGTGATGCTGTTGAAGTGTAGAAAGATATTCCTGCCGCCAGCGGGTCCAAAACCTGTCTGCAAGAGCTTGTACTCTTCTCCACTGACTTCTGTAAAGGTTCTTGTCTGTAAATTCTCCTGGTGGAATGGAACTACCAATCTTCTGTGTAAGAAGTGTAGTAGGTGTCAAAATAAATGGTGAGTCAGGATCCGTAGATACAGGGACTAGAGGCCTAGCATTCATAATAGCGGTAACTTCAGCCATCAAAGTACACAGAACATCATGAGAGAGACAAAGGTTCTCTTGTTTTAGCATGCAGTCCAGAATACTACGAGCCACTCCTATCATTCTCTCCCAGGCCCCTCCCATATGAGAGGAATGAGGAGGGTTAAATTCCCATGTACAACCTTGTTTGATAAGAAACCTCTTGAAGTTTTGATTTTTCTCATCTTTCACAAATCCCAGCTCCTTACATGCTCCTACAAAGTTTGTACCACGATCCGATCTAAGTTGTTTTGCGGACCCTCGTATGGCGAAAAATCTCCTCATGGCATTAATGCAGCTTGAAGTATCCAGAGATGATATAACTTCAATATGCACAGCTCTTGTGCTCATACATATAAACAAAATTGCCCATCGTTTACCTTCTGCTGATCCTCCTCTAGTACGCCTGACAGTCACTGTCCAAGGACCAAAAACATCCATTCCTACATACATGAATGGTGGAGCTGCAGTGACACGTTCAAGAGGTAAGTCTGCCATTTGCTCTTCTGTCACCTTTCCACGGAGCTTTCGGCAGGTGACACACATATGTAAAGTAGTGCTGACAAGTCTGTTGCCTCCAGTTATCCACAGGCCTGCAGCTCTAAGAGTAAAGTGATGGCCCTGATGTTTCACATGTTCATGATAGTAGCGTACTAACAACACAGAAATATGATGCTGTCTAGGCAAGATGAGTGGATACTTTTCACCACTCTCCAGTTGTGCATTTCTAAGCCGGCCTCCAATCCTGATAAGGCCTTCATCCACTTTGGGGGTTGAGTTTAAAAAGTGAACTGTTTTTATCTACAGTTTTCTCATTATCGAGAAACTTTAGCTCCTTCATGTATGCTTCAGTCTGGATGGACTTTATGATGGTATCTGAAGCCTGAGAAAGTTCATCAGGTGTACGTGGTTTAAAGCAGTAGTGCCAGCCTCTTCATTCAGTGATGTTTTGAGCTGCCTTGTAGGAGCGAGCAATGTGAATAAGGAGGGCTATAGCTCTAACTAATGAGTCCCAGGTAGAGAATCTTTTAAAGCAGTTAGTGGTCAGCCCTTCTTATACTTGAATGTGAGTAGCACAGTTTGTAACTATTTGCCGTATTTCAGCATCTTTCTCAGGGTTCACAAGTTCAAAAAACACTGATGTCTCATGTTGATTGTCATGGTGCTTGTAGAGGAAAGCTGGTCCAGTAAACCATATTGTCTCTGCCAGATGTGATGCACTGATGGACCTAGATGCATGAACCGCTGGGTTTTCATTTGAAGGTACGCAGAACCACTGTTCAGGCTTTGTTGACTGACGAATGCGCTGAATTCTGTTGTGCACATACACATAGAAGCGTCTCGTCTGATTGTGTATGTAGCCTAAGACAACTTTGCTGTTACAGTAAAACTTAACCATGTCCAGCTGTAAGTCTATTTCACGGAGGATGAGCTCTGCAATTTCCACTGCTATTACCGCAGCACACAGCTCAAGCCAAGGAATTGTAGGCTCAGATAAAGGAGCCAGCCTGGCTTTTCCAAAGACAAAGCCCACATCGATTTTCCCCTCTTTGCTAATACTTCTAATGTAGACCACACCCCCAATTACTTTAGCAGATGCATCAGAAAACACACAAAGCTCCTTGAGTGCTGCATTAGATATAGAGCTGGTAGTATACATACGTGGAATATGCAGATATTGCAAATGTTGTAGTGAATTCCTCCAAGTTTCCCATTCCTGTCACTTTTGTTCTGGCAATGGTGTGTCCCATTCATAGACATTGCAGCAAAGTTCCCGCAGCAAAGCCCTACCCTGTATGGTCACTGGAGCAACCAAACCAAGTGGGTGAAAAAGGCTATTAACCATGGATAAAACACCTCGCCGTGTGAATGGCTTATCACTTGTGGACATTTTGAATTATTTTGTCTTGGTAGAGTAATATATTGCTCTACTTTCCCCTATTGTATTATTAATATGTACTGTAGCCTTTGTCAGAATGCCTAATCTCACAGATTTACCACTGTGTATAAGGTATTACAGTATATAACTTATCCCCACCTTCCCTTCTATATCTATAACCTCAGGCAATTAGATGTAGTAAAAAGACAAGCAGGAGTTAAGTTACACATAAAACAATGTATTATTGGTAATATTCATAAATAATAACAATATGCAAAGTACATTTGAATATTGGCAACCATACAACCTGATTAAATGGTGATGTGTACTTTCAGGCGGCACACAGACTTGTAGTTATTTAAAATGTCTCTAGTTAAAGCATCGTTCTGCTTTCTTCAGAACAGGCCATATGCCTGTTCCAATATGGCTGCTAAACTGTGGTCTCCATTGTGTTGTCCTTTCAGTTCATGGTGTGATGATATTCATCAGTTGTTGGTTAGTAAGAGAGAGAGAATGTGGTTGAACAAGCAGATTTATACATTCTCTGTCCAACCCCTACAGCCAATAGGACATCATGGTACTTAAAAGCTTCTGATCCAAGCCAATTCCAAACTGCCATACTTCAGACCAATGGTGGAATACAGCATCTTAAAACCTGCCACCCCCAAGACCATATGTCTTTATGGCTTTCTTGCGGGGGGTTGAAAGACTTTAACAGAGAAACACTCGCCAAACTGGTTTAAAGCACACCCCCCAAATCCTGTCGTAACTTCAAAGAGATCCATTCCTTGGGTTGTAAACATGAATGCTTCTCACTAATATTACATTGCTTTGCCTAAATTACAAATAAAGACATACAAAATATTTATCAGGTCATATGCAAAATCTCACATCACAACACTCCACCCCGATGAATGTTTTGTACAATGTCTTTATAAACAGTCTTAATTGTTTAAAGAGTCTGTTGCATAACTTGTGCTTTGGTTTGCAGTGTTTGCTCTCCCAGTGTTAAAAGTTGTCCGTGACCATTTGTCCATTATCTTCTTTATTTCAAAGACAATCTGAAGAACTTGGATCTGCTTCTGATGACTTGTATCTGCTCCAGCTTGCTTCAACTGTTTGTTTAGCTTTCTACAGTCTTCATATGTCATCAGATCTGGTGGTTCAAAATGAGACAAGTCCACACCTTCCACTAAACTAGCCCACTGAAATTTAAGTCTATTGTGAATTCCTAAAACTGACCTTTGTTCTTTACTGGTTTTGTGTCTAACTGCTCATTAGACCCCTGTCCCAAACTATTAATTTAAGCATATGGAGCTGTACACCCACCCATTTTCCAACCCGCTGAATCCGAACACAGGGTCACGGGGGTCTGCTGGAGCCAATCCCAGCCAACACAGGGCACAAGGCAGTGAACCAATCCTGGGCAGGGTGCCAACCCACCGCAGTGGAGCTGTACAATTAACGTAAAAATTTGAAAGGTAACATACCACAGGTGCCAGTACAACCACTTCTGCCCAAGTGAGAGCACATGTGCCACTGCATAAACTGTTCACAAACCAACTTTTGTGGCCCCTCTTCATGCATTTGGGGTTGACTTAGTTGCCTCTTGTGCTTTTCTACCCATGGTGTAACCTTTGACTGCCATCAGCCTTTACCAGTATAGGCTGGCATCACCACCATGAGACATCACAGCTATGCAACTCATCATTCCCCCTGTAGGCCACCCCTAGAGTTGTTTGCTCACCATATGCGTACTCGTTGTGCTAAACACCTCGGTTCAGAATTGGCCCACTGGTCCTGTGTTTGTACCACAGCCGACAATCTCAGCAGGGCTTCTGTATTTTCCTAATTAGACTATACCTAAACATCGGGGCCCATATGACTTGCAAATGTACCAGCTGCACCTGCTTTCCTGAAAAGTTCACCAATTTTCTTAGTATACCTTTTCTTATATTAATTATCCCACTTAATTAATTAATACACATAATGTATACTTTATGAACCCAAAATGAATCCCCTTATTTTGGAATTCCTAACTGGTTTGTTCAGTTTCCACCCCTTTGAATATAAATTTTCTGCAGTAATGAACAAACCTTTCCTTTTAAACTATAGCTATTCTGACTAGTCCTATTATTATGTGACTTGAGGACTTGTTATTCACTTAAACCCCAGGTGGTGTCTTTTTCTTGCTATCTCTTCAGTTCTTCTTGTCTTTGTCTTTAGTCTTTGCTTATTGTCTTTTCCTCTTTTTTTTCTTTCATTCCGCTATGTAGGCAGGTCTGCAAAATGGAAGGTGACAAAGCAGTTTCTGTCCAAATCATTTTCTTGGTTGTTAACCTGGTGCCAACACTGAAACTTTGCTTCCAGGTATTCATTAGAACAGCTTGGCCACACTGCCACTCTGCTCCAATGTGCTAATGGTAACCCAATCTCCTGCATGGATTTTACTCTGCTAATTGCCTTCACTATTTATTACCTGCACCAACCCAAAGTTCACAAAACCTTACAATAGAAGTTGTACTATTGCAAAAGATCAGGAAATTGAAACAGAAATAACTATTTTCCCTTTCCTGTCGTCCTGCGCTACCCTTCTATTTTTTTCATTGCCTGTGTGTCTTTTTTTTATTTTATTGTATGGTAACTGCTACCTGAAAGTGTGGGCTAAACCCCCTCCAAAATCCAAGTGCCAGATCCAGCATCTCTCCTAAAACTGACATCTGTTCTTTACTAAAGACCAGCTCACTTTTCTCCATTTTATTACATGGAGTTCCATAGGCTGTCTTTTTAAACAACTGGTCAGTCATGTTTCAAATTACTGAGCCTAAGTGTGTGTGCTTTTTAATTACTGCAGCTGTTAGGACTTTCACACCCCTGTGCATTCCTGGCTTGCTGGCTGAGCTTGGAAACCTTCCTGCTGCATCATCCCCCATCTTTTGTTCTTTAACTTGTCCTGGTTCATTCAAACCAACTCCTAAACTGGTGCACTTTCTTTCCTACTCAGTCATTCTTGCACTAGTACTTTCAGACCTTTCACACACAAACACTTGAATTCCCTTAATGTCCATTGTTTCTAGTTTAAATTACACACTTTCTTTACTCAGTATCCTTATGCCATTATCCATTTCATGCCCTCTAGTCAACAATTGCCATTCACACTCACCAGCTTCTCTGCCTTCTATCTGATTTCTTTGTCCTAAGTCAAACTTCAGTGCAGCACTGGTTACCTTTCTTAACAGTGGTGAAATATCTATCGGTGTAGCATGTTCTTTAAATAATGGACAGACCTCACAGTTACGTGGAGATTGTGGTGCAGTAGAGAATAATAATGGAAGAAAACATCCTTGCTGTTTTCCCTTCCTTTCATCTCTCTCCTTTTCCTCACACTCACATTCCCACTCTTTATTTGACCACTCATCTTTCTCAGGTAAGTCACCCACCCATGTTTTAGGGTTCCAGTCCAATCCAGTTACTATTGCCCTAACTTTCACCATGGGTGGTTTTCCCCTGCTTTCTGTGCTTTCCATTTCAGCAGTGTGTGTTCTACTTGCTAGGACTTCACAATTATCACATCAACTGTTACATCTTTCAAAACTTTCACACAACATTCCACAACTTTCCCTTTCAGTCACTTTGCTATTTTCTTTCACATACTGATCTTTCTTGTTACCAGTAATACAAGATAGTAAACCTCTTATAACAGCAGCTGTCTTCTTTAAACCAGATTTCTATTTTCCTGCTTTTAATCCTTCCAGCCCCCTTCCATTGTGTGGCATGCTCAGCTCAGCTTCTGCTTTCTTTACCTGCACTACAGGTTTGCATTTCCTAGCTTTAGCCTGCTTGCTTCTGCCTCTCCACTGGAAGATGGCTGACTTTAATATAAATTTAGGCATTTCTGAGTCTACAATTTTACTCTAATACAATTTGCCACCTTCGTTATGGGTTGGCCTACTTTTGCCCCTGTAAGCAAACATGCACATACATACACAAAGATCCCAAATGAATAAGTGCCGTATGAATAATGCATGCATGTCCCATCACTCCCTAGCACTTTAACCACTTAAATGCTGTATGAATGACGCATGCATGTTCCACCACTCTCTAGCACTTAAATTAGGCACTCACTACCACCAGCACTAACAAACATGCAGGTGTCCTTGTGACACACATGAAGTCTCTACACTTTGTTGGTTATATTCCATTCAGCAACCAAACAATGTTTACTTCCACTGCATTTGTCCGCTGGATGCCCTTAAATTCACATACATAAACACACACATATACATCAACAGTATTTGCAAACAGGGTGCAAAACATGGTTACCCAAAAATCCTGCCGACTACGCCAATTGTTTTGTCTTGTTAGAGTAATATATTGCTCTACTTTCCCCTATTGTATTATTAATATGTAGCCTTTGTCAGAATGCCTAATCTCACAGACGTACCACTGTGTATAAGGTATTACATTATATAACTTATCCCCACCTTCCCTTCTATATCTATAACCTCAGGCAATTAGATGTAGTAAAAAGACAAGCAGGAGTCAAGTTACACATAAAACAATGAATTATTGGTAATAAGCACACCCCCCAAATCTTGTCATAAAATTCAAAGAGATCCATTCCTTGGGTTGTAAACATGAATGCTTCTCACTAATATTACATTGCTTTGCCTAAATTACAAATAAAGACATACAAAATATTTATCAAGTTATATGCAAAATCTCACATCACAACAGAATGTAAAGGTGTCTGCTACTATTTCCCAGCAAAGCCCCAAACTGCACTGACTGGCCTCTGTATCATCCCTGGTCTAAGTCCTTCATGCCTTCAGCATGATCTTCTGAGGGAAAGGTTTACATGACAACTGGACTGTTAGAAGCGATTTTGTGCAAATGAATATTTGAATCAGCGAGTGACTCTTTAGTCCTTTTTAAGAGATCAATAGCTTCTTCATCTGAAGACAAGGACATAAGCCCATCATCCACATAAAAGTGTCTGTCAACAAACTGCCGTGTGTCTGTGCCATGTTCCTGCTCACCTGCTTCAGCTGCCCTTCTTAGTCCATAAATGGCAACTGCCAGTGAAGGACTGTTGCCAAAGACATGAACTTTCATCCTGTACTCCACAATGTCCCTAGACATGTCATTGTCTCTATACCACAGGAATCTTAAGAAATTTCTATGGTCCTCTCTCACAATAAAACAGTAGAACATTTGTTGAATGTCTGCTGTAAATGCTACTTGCTCCCTTCTAAAGCGGATCAAAACTCCTAACAAACTGTTGTTGAGGTCTGGGCCTTTAAGCAGCACATTTTCAATGAAACATCCAGATGCCGAGCGCTCGAATCAGGGACAACCCAAATCTGATTGGGCTTCTTAGGATGGTGGACCCAAAAAAATGGCAAATACCAGCAATCTTCATTGTTCATCAGAGTTGGTGCTAGCTCTGCATGATCATTTTCAAAAATGTTACCCATAAAGGTCAGAAACTGATCTCTCATCTCAGGTTTGCGATTCAGTGTGTGGTTCAGAGAGGCAAGCCAAGTTATATCTTGCTCATGGTTGTTAGGGAGTCTTTGTCTGGGCACTTTAAATGGGAGTGGGGCTACCCAACTGTCATCCCTATACATTTCACGGTCCATAATATTTAAAAACATTGAATCTTCAATTGATGGAGCCAGATCATTGTCATTTATTGCATGATTGAACACTGTGCGCCCAATGCTGTACTCTGAAGTATCTATTCCATATACACTGCTGATGTTTTGTTTCTCCCCGCTTCCCTTCCTGAAGGTGAATTAAACTTTCACATGAAGTGAGGGAAGTTGGTCGCCCATTGAATAAAATGTTAGTCTTAAATGAGCTCACATTTGGCTTATGTGCACCTCGAAGGCATACCTCACCAATAAGGACCCAACCTAAATCTAGCTTCTGTGCAAAGGGTGCATCATGGGGACCGTTGATCTGCTGTCTGACTTTGTGTGCTTGTATAATGTCTCTCCCTAGCAAAAGGAGGATTTCCGCGTCTGGGTCAATCTCAGGGATGTATTTGGCCACAGATTTTAGATGGGGATGATACCTAGCAACATTTGGAGCCGGTATTTCTGACCTGTTGTCAGGTATGTGATTGCATTCAATGAGTGGTGGTAGAGCCATGTTGATTCTTTCAATGACTGATTCAATCCAGAAACCTTCTGCTCTTCTCCCAGACATGTCAGTTATTCCAGAGCAGGTTCTAAGTGAATACGAGTATGGTTGACCATGAACATCAAACAGTTCAAAAAACTCTGACCGGGCAAGTGAGCAATTACTCTGGCCATCAAGTACGGCATACATCTTGACTGCTTTCTCTCTCTGACCCTGGGGAAACACTCTGACAAGACATATCTTGGCACATGACATGGGTAACTGGACTTCATCACAGACTTCGGTGCAGTGGCAGGTAATAGAGGAAGTGTCGATGGAATCGCTTTGACCTTTCTTGTGCTTATCTACTCCTGAGACTGTATCTTCTGAATCTTGAGTGGGTGGACCAGGGTGCATTGCTGAGACATAATGGTCACTGTTACACTCTACACATTTTACTGGCACTTTGCAGTCCCTAGCTTGATCAGAAGTAGATGCACAGCATTTGTGGCAGATTCCATTGTCTTTAAGAAAGGCCTTTCTTTCTTCCAAAAACTTTGCCCTAAATGCTCTGCACTTTTTAAGTGGGTGTGGTTTCTTGTGAATAGGGCACCTCTTGTCCGAGTCATCATTCTGCACTGAAAGAACATTTTCCAGTGAATCAACTTTTGTATCAACATCTGTTTTATGTTCTGATATGGGAATTCGTGAGTGTGAGTGCTGATAATATGATTTTTCTCTTGCTGGAGTGCTGTGGTTACTGAAGAGGATGAAACTAGAGTCATTCCTGGCTCGTGCTTCTTGACATATAAATGCAATGAAAAAAGAAAAGGGGGGAAAGCGTCCCTTGTTATTGGCTTTATACGTAGAACCACGGGACATCCATTTCTCTTGCAAAGCGTGTGGAAGTTTCTCTACAATGGGATTTATACCGCGGACAGTATCTAAGAAGGCAAGTCTGGGTAAGTAGCCATCTTCTTTTGCTGACTGAAGTTCCATTTAAAGATCTCCTAGCTCTCACAGCTTGCTATAGTCTTTGCTAGAGATTCTTGGAAAAATGTCTAGCCTTTTAAAGAGAGCATCTTCGGTTAACTTCTGGTGCAGCATAGCACTCATTCAGTCTGTCCCAGGCTTTCCTAAGGGCTACTCCTGTAGTATTGATGTGCACTTGACAGATTCTCTTTACATGCTCAGACGATTCCTTTCCCAACCACTTTGTTAGCAGGTCCAGATCTTCTGCTGCAGAAAGCCACAAGCCTCCAGTAGCATTAGTGAAGGAAGACTTCCAAGCACTGAAACTCTCAGGCTGATCATCAAACTGGCTAAGTCCTGAATTTACCAACTCACGGCGTGCTAGGTACCTAGCAAAGCCTGTCATTGGAAGAACCTGAGTTTGATTCATTGTGGTCTGATTGTGAGGCTGTGCATAGTGCTGAGATGGCAGATTGAAAAAATCAGGGCATGGCTGGGCATCCATGCAGTGATCTTTTTGTTTCTGTCTATTTATATTTGGATTATGATTGTCAAATGTGAGATAAGAATCAAAAAAGGCATCACGATCTTCTATAAGCCCTGACTGCTTTTCTTTTCTAGGCACAGCCGTCGTAAAGGCAAATGGTATTCCCCACGTGATATGATCATCTTCAGAGTGGGCATCAGACCGCAAACCTGCTCCCCTGAGTGAATCAGCGTGTAGCTCCGCCTCCCTGCCAGAGCGGCTGCTTGCGCGCTTTGACGCAAACTTATCTGATGGCGTGTGCCTCTCTCCTTTCGCAGACGCCCTCCCGTAATTGTCTTCAGCCACTTCTAAAGCCGGAGTTATACTTCACGCGACGCATGCTGCAGTGGACGCTCCTGCTACGCAAGCGTTGAAGTGTTTATACTTGACCGCGTACTTTACGTAAATCTGGAGGAATCTGCCAGGTGGCAGTGCAAGATATTGTCACGGTGAGAACATGTTCGGCTTCTCTGTGTTGTGAATTGCCTAGAACACCCATTAAATTCTGATGACACCTTACCACAATATCTCTGAAAAGGATGTTTATTGATTAAATCCAGGGATGTGTCCATTCCAGCAAGCATTGGGCATGAGTGAGAAACAATCCCTGGAAGATGCCTCAGCTCATCGCAAGGTGAATACAAGCACACACATACACTAGCGTCATTTTAGCGGCACCAAATCCCCAAATCTGCATATCTTTGGAAGGAAACTGGAGCACACTGAGGAAACCCAGCAGGAAAACGTGTAAATTGCAGGCAGGGAATATCAGCGACGTGACTCCCTGCAAGACAGCAGCGCTAACGCTCCGCCACTGTGTCACCCCATGTGTGTAATTATAAACAGTATTCATTATTTAAACGAAATTACTTATTTATCTGTAAAATGTAATATACTGTACATACTTTAATGTTTTCATCATGAAAGTGATATTAAGTATAAATCTACGGATTCTAAATGTGCAGAGAGTTGGAATATCATACATTTAATGTGCTCAGTGTGGCGATCTATTGCTGGCGATTCGCTGCTGTCAGGAGCAGAGGAAGCCCTAGAAAAAAAAAGATAGCACAGAAGACGGTATGTGAGAATTTTAAAACGTATCGTGTCATTACGATCGGGAATATGCGACGCTTGAATATAAAAGCACCACGAATACATTTGTATGTCGGCATTTTGCTTCACCACAATGAACCATTTATCAAATATCAAAGCGCGCACACTGATCTCGTAGGATCCGCAAAGTGGCTTTCTGTCACATGCAGATAATAAACAAAGACTCTGACGTCACATTCCAACTTTTAGCACACCGCTCCCCGACTTTTTGCTGGTACTGCAACTCGCGCACGCGTCGCGTTAATTTCTGAGGACCTGCTCAGAGGACGCATCAAATGAATGCTCAGAACGCGTGGTGGCTATGATGTGGGCGCGTATGCGTTCTGCGCGTGAAGTATAAATGAGCCCTAAAACTTCGGTATGCGCTTCAGCAGCGGCCTCCTCTCTTTGTAATATCAGCGTTCCCAATTCGGCATCCAACTTGGCTTTCTCCATGGCCATTCTAGCTTGTTCAATCTTTAACCACGTTTCGCATTCAGCAAAGGATGTGCGTGCACGTGCGGCTTCCGCTTCAGCGCGGGCCCTTGCTGCTGTGTTGACACAAGATGCGAACGTCTGTGCGACTGCGGAGCCGGCATGGGAGAGTTTGTTGATGTCGCTCATGACACAATCCTGAAACAGAAACAGAATCCCAACTGTTGAGAGCCTTTTCACTGTACTGTTCTCGTCTTTGGTGTTTGAACCAGAAACTAAACAGCAGCCAAACTCTACTTCATAAAAGATTAATAGAGTCAGGAGATAGCGCCTTGCTCCAATTTTAATTCGATTTAATGAAGTTAGAGTGAAACTGAAAAGAAGTAAAATACAAATAATTACTGATTTAAATAAACAATATAACTTCGCTCTATACTTAACAAATTAAGTTAAAATAATACTTCCAGGCTTTGCTTCGATGGGACTAACATTGACTAATTGTGAAACATGCTGTCTAACTACTGACTTCCTGTAATTCTATTTCTTCTTCCTTACAACTATGTACATGAATATTCATAAGGTTATATTAATATTCATTTGAACATCAAACAGCTATTCTGCGAGGCAGAACACCGTCTTAAAAGTTTTATTCTGAAAAATATATTTCATCTTTTTTTGCTGTTCCGTTTGTTTGTGCTAATGCGATCTTTACTTTCATTTTTTGGAGACTTTCAAATTTTAGTACTTTCATTATCTCTGACCTGTTCTGCATGTGTATCGCGCCAACGTTTTAGAACCTCTTTATGACGTTCTGCTTTGTCATCTACCCTTTGTCTTTTATTTCCGGCCCCGGGCATGGTTAAATCTCTTGGCGCAAAGTCTCATCTCACGGGGCATGAAAGTATCTCCCTGTAAAAGTCTCGTTTTGTCCCAGGCTAAAAAGTCTTGTCTCGTCCCAGGTTTTTTTTTTATATAATAGAGAGATGTGTTTTTTTTGTTTTGTTTTTTGAATGCTTTTTTGTGACTGATCCAAATCTGACATAAGTACAGTTATCCTCTTTCTGAACATGTCCCACATGCACAAAATAAGTAAAACATTGCCAGACAGACACATTGTTGATCTACTGTTGTTTCAGTGCAGAACATCTCAGCATTTGTAAGTTTATGATGACAAGGAGAAACAAGAAATGAAAGATCAGAGCTGTTGATCTGTGTGCATTTGTTACTGCCGGTGTTCTGTACATAGAAACAGTAGGCCAAAACACTGGTGAGATAGTGGAGGGGGACAGGTTTGGATGCAAAACAGTTGTTTAAAGGGCAATATAAATCCTTTCTGAGAAGCTTTTATTTCATACTAATTATTCATTGCTAATCACACTTCCTCAAAAACATCAGATCTGTGTTAAATATGTGTGAAAATATGGGAAAGGAGCTGTAGTGTGAATGTAGCCTTTTTATAGTTTCAAAAATCAAGTGCACATAGTGATTTAACAACTATGAAGTTGCTATCAACAACACAGAGGCATTCACAAAAAGGAATAACAATCTAAAGCAACAAAAATGACAGTAATAATTCCACAAATTTATGAAATCAAATAATAATGCTTCAAAGTTGATAACAACTAAAAATCATAAAAGGCTGCAGTGAAAAGTTAAAAAAAAAAAGAAACCCTAAACACAGCAACCCCAGAGCTGCACTAAATGCACCTGCCTCTTCACTGAAGTCAGTAATGACTTAAACAAATTTTTTCTCAGATATAAAATTAAATTAAACCTGTGCTGTTTCTGGCCAGTTTTTTTGGGAATTTTGGGGAAAACTGATATAGAGTTAACATATAAAGCATCCCAAAATTTGTTTATTTACTCGCCTCCTGACATACAGTAATTTCCACTTATGATGCTTAGTGGTGGCATTTTGCCAATTCCATCTTCCACTGATGATTTAAGTACAGGTATAATTTTAGGTATAGTTTGGCAGTGACATGATTTGCTAATTGCTTGCTTTGAGCAGCACTTAGTTATTTTGTTTTTCTTATCATGATGTTCTAGACAATCTCTTAAGCTTTTTTTGGGGTAGGTTAGAGATCACACCAGCGAATGCAGATAAGCAAATGCAGACATGGAGATGCTTGTGAATTATTAGTCAGGCGTTTCATGTTCAGGTATTGTGGTGCCCGTGTCCCTGGTACTCGCCTGATTGCCCTTGTGGTTAATGCAGCCCTGCTTTCTCAGTTAAAAATTGTTATTCCTCACTCCCGGCAGTAACAATCATGAATCAGCAATGGATTGACCTGAGAATTTTACTCATCTCCCAACCTTAACATGATGTGTTGTGTATTTTTGTATAGCCTGTTCACTTGGATGCTTGAACTTGGGTGTTAGTTGAATGGATATACCCCATCTGTTACTCTGCACAAGTCATGTCCACCTCTACCACTGTATTGCTAGTGGCTGGCTGTTTCTTGATGGTGGCCCATTCATTACTGTATATTAGGCAGACAACTTTATCTGAGGTGACTTACAAGACTGGTGTTGATTGCAGTTATCTGAGTACTTTCTTTTACCATTGGAACCCAGCCATTTAAAGTGACTTACTCGGCATAACACAGTGAGGCAGAGGTGAGTACTGACCCAGCTATCTTCTGGTTTAAAGTGTTCAAACCACTTCATGATATTTTCCACACTGCTGTCATTGATTTATCTCTGTTGGCATTTTTAGAGGCTGATAACATTGCTGCTTTCAAAGTCACATTTTATTCCCCCAAAGTAAAAGATCTACTTGTACGGATGCCTAATTAAATCAGATTTTATCCATATTAAAGATTTTGAAAATTTTTACTCACTGAGAAGGAAGGAGAACATAACATTCCCTCTTTCTTCTTTCTGTTATATGCATTACACTCAAGTTAACCTTGCCATTCTCTTCTCTTCCATTCTCATATCTCTTTCTATTTGGATTCCTAATTTAAAAATTTTCTTCTTCAAAATTAAAATTGGCATAACTGACAGATATATAGCAATAATAGGTATTGTTATACAGTGACATCAACTAAATTGATCAGTCTCAGATTGATACAAGTAAACAACAACAACATTTATTTATATAGCACATTTTCATACAAAAAGTAGCTCAATGTGCTTTACATAATGAAGAAAAATAAAAGACAAAATAAGAAATTAAAATAAGACAACATTAGTTAACACAGAAAAAGAGTAAGGTCCGATGGCCAGGGAGGACAGAAAAAACAAAAAAAAAACTCCAGAAAGCTGGAGAAAAAAATAAAATCTGTAGGGGTTCCAGGCCACGAGACCGCCCAGTCCCCTCTGGGCATTCTACCTAACATAAATGAAATAGTCCTCTTTGTAGTTAGGGTTCTCACGGAGTCACTCGATGCTGATGGTCATACAGACTTCTGGCTTTTAATCCATCCATCATTGTTGGAACATCATGGTGCTTTGGGTAGATGGTGGTGACACAAGCCACCACCAAAAGGACACCGGAAAAGGAAACAGAAGAGAGAGTAGGGGTTAGTACAGATTTTGAATGAATAGTTATTATAATGAATTAGATATACAGAGTATCAGGATTTAAATTACAGTGAAGTTATGAGAAGGCCATGTTAAAGTAATGTGTTTTCAGCAGTTTTTTTAAAGTGCTCCACTGTATTAGCCTGGCTAATTCCTACTGGCAGGCTATTCCAGATTTTAGGTGCATAACAGCAGAAGGCCGCCTCACCACTTCTTTTAAATTTTGCTCTTGGAATTCTAAGAAGACACTCAGTTGAGGATCTGAGGTTGCGATTTCGAATATAAGGTGTCAGACATTCCGATATATATAAGATGGGGCGAGATTATTTAAGGCTTTATAAACCATAAGCAGAATTTTAAAGTCAATTCCGAATGACACAGGTAACCAGTGTAGTGACATCAAAACTGGAGAAATGTGCTTGGATTTTCTTTTCCTGGTAAGGATTCTAGCAGCTGCATTCTGCACTAGTTGCAAATGATTTATGTCTTTTTTGGGTAGTCCTGAGAGGAGTGCGTTACAGTAATCTAGTCGACTGAAAACAAACGCGTGAACTAATTTCTTAGCATCTTTCAATGATATAAGAGGTCTAACTTTTGCTATGTTTCTTAAGTGAAAAAATGCTGTCCTAGTGATCTGATTAATATGCGATTTAAAATTTAAATTACAGTCAACGGTTACCCCTAAGCTTTTTACCTCCGTTTTGACTTTTAATCCTAATGCATCCAGTTTATTTCTAATAGCCTCATTGTATCCATTATTGCCAATCACTAAGATTTCGGTTTTCTCTTTATTTAATTTGAGAAAGTTACTATTCATCCATTCTGAGATACAAGTTAGACATTGTGTTAGTGAATCAAGAGATTCGGGGTCATCAGGTGCAATTGATAAATACAGCTGTGTGTCATCAGCATAGCTGTGGTAACTCACGTTGTGTCCTGAGATAATCTGACCTAATGGAAGCATGTAGATTGAGAAGAGCAGCGGACCCAGGATAGAGCCTTGTGGAACACCATATAGGATATCATGTGTCTTTGAATTATAATTACCACAACTAACAAAGAATTTTCTCCTTGCCAGGTAGGATTCAAACCAATTTAAGACGCTGCCAGAGAGGCCCACCCATTGACTAAGGCGATTTCTAAGAATATTATGATCAATTAATAAAGTCTTTGAAAGTCTACTATTAGATTCCCCAAACCTTGAATTGAGTGGCCGGCCAGCCAGCCAGCTAAGTGTTTTTTGAAAATTGTTTTAGGCAAAAAGCACAGACCCACATCAAACCCATATTCTCAGTCCACTACAGGCATTGCATAATTTCTTTGCTATACTGAATGTTTCACATTTGCTAGTTTTTGTATCTCTTTATTTACTGATTGATAATTTGTTTGGCTGTCTGGGCCACAGAAAGAATACTTTGAACACTATACATAATATATTGTTTAGCTGATTGATTCAGGACTGATTTCTTATATTGTTTTATGAAAGTGTGACAAGTGTTCTATGTAATATTTTTTTCCTGAGAATACGCTGAATGTATTTATATTGTTGCAGGCTAGAACTTATGGACAGGTGTGTAATATGTGTGAAGTTTTTTTTATTTATTAAATTACTCTTTTTATCTTCTAGAGGGTTTTTCTAAATCTAAAGAGTACAAATTGAAACAGCATAATTTTAAATGATTTCTGAAGAGTCTGAAACAGCAGTGTCTAAAATTTAATACCAAAGCCTTTCTTGGTATTTTTGCCAATGTATTTCAGTGCAGTATATTATATTAAAAACAATGTTCCATATTTATCTGCATTGCTTCAGAGAACACTTACTCAGATATTCTTTCGAAATTTGTTGAAAATTTCTACTGTAGCCGCTTGGAGCTGCTTGACTAACCTAAATATCAGACTCCAAATGAAATTTGTAATTTCAGGTAAACTGGGGCATTGTATTATTTTTTTTTCTCTTATTAAAGAAAGTATAATAATAGTGAGTCATTTCTTCTTCTGCCTGTTGTCGGACTGGAGGAATCTTGATTTTGAACAACTACACTTCCCAATGTGATTGAAAGATTCAAAGATGGGCTGCCAAAATAAAAAGACTAAGTCTATTTCCATTTATCAGTGAAGGAGTTTCTTTCACTCTTTCATGGGAAAAAAAATAATAAAACACATTCAGAATGTTTCTCTTTATGAAGATTAAGTGACAAGGATGTTTCCAAGGACTTTCTATCAGTTTTCAGGGGCACTGTCCACTGCAACCAGAAATTTTGTCCATTCTGCAAATGAAACAGTCAAAGTTGTGAGGCATGAGTTCAAAGCGAGTCTCTGTGTGCCCAACTGGATTTTATCAGAGAAAATGGCACAAATTGTGACTAACAAAAATTGACAATAATAAAGATAGTCTTCCGATGACTGGTGCTCTGTTCTGTTCCACCCAGTTCTGCCTGCATGGGATACACCTTGTGGAGGATTGCCGGCTTTCCAGTCCGGCCCTCACCCCCAGGCCGCTAGGAGGAGCCCTCCGGACAGCATATTGGTGCCCCGAGTTCCAGCAGGGCCTCATGGACTTTGCAGTTTCTATACACAGCCCTGCTGGATACCTTGGGGGCCGCCAGGAGTCGCTGTGAAGGGGCTAGTGGACTCTTACATGCCCTATAACCCGGGAGTGCGTCACAGTCACGTGACTGGAGGAAGCGACGTGCTCCCGGGATGAAGAAAAGGACTGTTTGCCCTGACCCGGAAGGAAAACGGACTTGTGGGTTTGGCTTGGAACCATTTCCGGGTCAGGGGCTATAAAAGGACTCTGGGTAAGCCCAGACACTTGAGCTGAGCTGGGAGGTAGGAGGGCGAAGTGTCTGGGAGTGGAGGATTGGTTAGAGAGAGAGAGCTATTGGTTATATGAATAGTGTGGAGTGCTTTGTGCACTGTACAATAAGGAAATAAAAGATTGTTGTACTTTCACCTGGTCTCAAGAGTGGTACCTGAGGGTTCGAGAGGTGGACAAGCGCTACATCTGCTACAACCTGCATCTGGTTGTTTTTAGACTGAGTTAAAAAGAAAATCATTTGTTTCATGTTGCATATAATACATTTTCAAAATGCTTTCAATTAAGGGTAAGCTCTTTCATTAAAATACAGTGCATTTACAGATGCAAGAAATTAAATTCAAGCAAATGAAAAGTTTTTATATAAAGCCATTGAATATGTTTTGCTTATTGTAAGTACAGTAATCCCTCCTCCATCGCGGGGGTTGCGTTCCAGAGCCACCCGCGAAATAAGAAAATCCACGAAGTAGAAACCATATGTTTATATGGTTATTTTTATATTGTCATGCTTGGGTCACAGATTTGCGCAGAAACACAGGAGGTTGTAGAGAGACTGGAACGTTATTCAAACACTGCAAACAAACATTTGTCTCTTTTTCAAAAGTTTAAACTGTGCTCCATGACAAGACAGAGATGACAGTTCTGTCTCACAATTAAAAGAATGCAAACATATCTTCCTCTTCAAAGGAGTGCGTGTCAGGAGCACAGAATGTCACATAGATAGAGAAAACAATCTCTAGCAAACAAATCAATAGGGCTGTTTTGGTTTTTAAGTATGCGAAGCACCGCGGCACAAAGCTGTTGAAGGCGGCAGCTCACACCCCCTCCGTCAGGAGCAGGGAGAGAGAGAGACAGAGTTTGTTTTTCAGTCAAAAATCAATACGTGCCCTTCGAGCTTTTAAGTATGCGAAGCACTGTGCAGCATGTCGTTTCAGGAAGCAGCTGCACAAAAGATAGCAACGTGAAGATAATCTTTCAGCATTTTTAGACGAGCGTCCGTATCGTCTAGGTGTGCGAACAGCCCCCCTGCTCAATCCCCATACGTCAGGATCACAGATAGTCAGCGCAAGAGAGAGAGAAAAGTAAGCAATCTAGCTTCTCAGCCATCTGCCAATAGCGTCCCTTGTATGAAATCAACTGGGCAAACCAACTGAGGAAGCATGTACCAGAAATTAAAAGACGCATTGTCCGCAGAAATCCGTGAACCAGCAAAAAATCCGCGATATATATTTAAATATGCCTACATATAAAATCCGCGATGGAGTGAAGCCGCGAAAGGCGAAGCGCGATATAGCGAGGGATCACTGTATAATAAAATACAAAAACAAAGATAAAGGTTTTTGGCATGTGAATGAGCCCTGTACATTATAAAATGGAAATATGGTAAAATGTTACACAAAATAGAAAACACAAGCAGTTAATTCACATAACCTGGTATCAGAATAATGTCTTATAGACAATACAGTAATTCTTCTCTTAGACTGCCTGGTCCAGAGTGTGGCCAGGTTTTACAAGGCTATAAACTTTTCTTTTTCAGTAATATTTTAGGAACTGAAAACACTAATTATTGTAATGCTGAAAGTGTTTTTTTTCCCACTGTCTCCACTGGCGTATTTACACTTCATAATGTGCCACATGTTTTCAATAGAAGAAATTTCTGGACAGTTAGCAGGCAGGTCTAGCACCTGCACTCTCCAACCGTGAAGCCACACTTCTGTAATACACTGAATATGGCTTGCCGTTGTCTTGCTGAAGTAAGCAAGGACATCCCTGAAAAGACATTGTCTAGATGGCAGCATATGTTGCTCCAAGGTCATTCCATGTCAAATCATCTAATGGCCCACACACTTCTGGAAAAATTGCTAGGTGTACCCATATTAGTCAGGAGACACCCTGTAAAATATTTTTGATGTAAGATCAATACTGTCCAAGATACAGCCAGGGGAGAGGGTTGTGGATTTTATTCGGCCTCATTTTTTCATCAAATTTCACAAGTCCATAGCTTAAGAACTGAACCACCAAGAAGGCTTAGACTTTGCATGCTGGTACATTCACTGATATAGTATGTGACGAAATTAAAACATTTGGTCCAGGTAATCCTGCATGGTCAAAGCAGCCCCATGAAATTGACCAAAATTTAATTTGAGTTTCTGGCTTAGCTATGTTTAAGCCTCAGAAACACATATTTGTAACCGACACAGACTTTTGATGTTTTTCTTATTCAGATAAAAAGTAATTAATAGAAAAGTAACTGTATCAGGGTTTGAACAGCAGAACTCTCGAATCCAAAATATAATTTTGGGTTTCATTTTCGGAGCACCCTAACGGCATGTGGAAATGCACAGATAATCTATACTAATAAAAGGCAAAGCCCTCACTGACTCATTCATCACTAATTGTCCAACTTCCCGTGTAGGTAGAAGGCTCATTCCTTACAGCTTACTTGCAAAAGTTAAACAGGTTTCATTTCGAAATTCTACGCGTAACGGTCAACAACGTCCGCCATGTTAAACTTTCTTATTTATGGCCCCATCTTCACGAAATTTGGTAGGCAGCTTCCCTGCGCTAACCGAAACTGATGTATGTATTTCGGTGGTATGATGCCACTGTCGGCCACCATATTGAACTTTGCAACGGTCTTTGTTACTTATGGGCCCATCTTCAAGAAATTTGGTACGCGGGTTCCCAACACTAACTGAATCCTACTTACGTACATATATACATGTAACAGGTGTCTGGTCACACTTACAGGTAATCTAACTTAGACACCATTAATATATCCGACTACACCACCCAGTTTTATTAAGAGACTGGGAACTCCTGAAATTTACCAATAATAGCACACAGGTTTCTTTAAATTGGGCGGTGAGTAAACACACAATGAAAGACACAACAGTAATTTCAGAAAAAAGCAACAGTAAGTTCTATTGTGCAAGACAATATAAGGTACATTAAAAAGATAAATGAACATAACAGAACCTAAACATATCAGGAATTAATTTCCTTTTTTTAAAAGGAAAATACACAGTTCACACTCTAAAAGTCTGTAAAAACAAGAATTGGAGGATACAACCTTTAGTGGTGCAGAGTCCAAGTTGCTCACTGTGTTACCCCAACACTTAATCGTTCAACTGTCCATGGATGCACTCTGTTCCCCGGACACTCATTCCCCTACAGAAGTGGTGTCAAACTGTTGACTCCCTGTCAGCGTCTCTTCGTTGTTCCTTTTTCTTCCACTCTGGGCTCCTTGTGTTGCTGGGACCTAGGCACGCCTCATTTCTCGTCTGTCAGCTTTGCTGGGTCCTTTCATGCAGATTCCCTCTCTCGCTGAACCCACATCTGGCGTCTCTTTGTGGAGCTGTCTCTTCCTCCCTGGAAGTGTTGCCGTCCTTGTGCCTCACGTCGTGCCAGCCAGGTACCCTTGTCTGCCTGCGAGCCCCTGTGCCCTGTCCGAGTGTCTTGGCAGCGTTTCCTGTGGACTGTTCCTCCTGCCTTCTGCTGCCCAGGAGTTTATATTTACTTCAGTCCCTGCTGTTGTCAGTCCTGGACAAACAGTTTAATCAATGGCACATCTAAATTGCCTGGGTTTAACAATTAAGGAAAACACAAGTTAACAAAATGTATGGTTACCAAACATTAATAAGTACAGATATGCTGATTAGAAACCAGTATTTCCAAGTCAGGTAAATACAGACATCCTCCAAGGAAGCAGCAGTTCTGTTATCACACGTGGTATTGTTTGTAAATCTCAACCAGCCATAAACTTCAAAGTGGTGACTCCTTTGCAGTACAGCAAATAAATACATCCTGCAGACAGCCTTTTAACTTCTCACCCCCCAGTCCCAACAGTGGGTGCCTAATGGAACCACCCAGTGCACAAAAAAATGTAAAACTGTCCCACTCTGACATACGTCCATAGCCTGCAGCTCGGTCGCAGTATGAGGCGGCATTGGGTCCCCCATCTCCACGCCTCCCACGTAGTTGGCTGCCTGCCTATATAAGGCCGTCCGTCGCTCCGGTCTCTTCATTCCCTTCCTTGCTTCGCCACGGTATTCACGTCTCCCTGCTGATAACTGCAGCCTTTTTATTTAATCCATGGCTTCTCCACTGTTTTATTGTTCATTTATTACGATTATAGTTATTGTGTAGGTATTTTAGACTTAGTTTACATTGTTCAGGTACCCATTTCCTTTATCATTCCAACCGTACCCCCATTAACATGTCTATTAAGGTGATCACCATTGATCAAAGAACTGTCACTTACCGAGTGGTTTCCATGCCCGGAGATGGCAACTGCCTTTTCCATTCTCTGTGTTACATATTGCATGGCCATATCAGGCTCACTCTTGATATCAAGAGAAACATTGTGTCTTATGTATTGAATGACTGGGACGGGTTCAAGGTGTGGACTGATGACGGTACAGGAGATAATTATACTACACCGGAGCACTATAAGAGTGAAATGTTTAAGCCCTTCACATATGGTTCTGCATGTGAGTTGATGGCTGCCGCTGAATTGTTTGGTTGTCGCTTTCAAGTGTACCGAAATGGCCAAATATTTTACACCTTTGGACAACCGCCAATGCCTCTTAAACATCTTAAATTCACAGGTGACGATTTGAGTAGTGGACACTTTGATGTTTATGAATGTTTAAACTCTCAAAAGCTGGATGCGAAGTTATCGATGAAACCCATTTCAATTCAAACGCCTCCAATTTCCAGTAAGGCTCTGCTTCGCAATGACAATTAATAAGTCTCAGGGACAGACCCTACATAGGTTGGTATTGATTTGAGGCAAGATTGCTTTTCACATGGCCAACTATACGTTGCATGCTCAAGAGTAAGCTCAGCACACAGCTTGGTCATAGTACAACCGGAGAGCTGAACTGACAACGTGGTATACAAAGAGATCCTTAACAAACACCAAATATTGGTATATTTTCCCTCAGTTTAAAAAGGTTTATTTTTCTTCTTAATAAAAATTTTAAAGCAGTACTTCGCCGCTGCGAAGCGCGGGCATTTTGCTAGTTTTTTTAAATATTTTTCATTTATTCTACATTGTCCCTTCTTTCTCAAAACACATATGCACATCTGTCATGTCTATTTTCCATCCTAAACATAGGCTGAATGTGCCATATGTCAATAATGGTAATGATTGAGTTTTCAATCAGTAAGTTATCAAAAATGTCAAACTTTTTTTCATATCAAATGACAATGTTCTATATCATATTGCTGAACAGAGAATGTAATTCTCCATGGCCAAAAGAGTACTTGAGAATACTCAACAAAATGGCAAACTCAAAGTCAGCCAGATGTCTGGTGAAGACAATCAATTGACTGTACGAATATTCAACACTGAAGCGGCAGCTGAGATCCTGCCCTCTCACAATCACACTCCTGATGGATCAGATGCATTCCTCACATTAGACCAGTGTCCTATTGGAGGCTATGTTAGGTGAATGTATGATGAAAAATGTTGGATTTGTGTAATTCGTGAAAAAGAGTGAAGTGGAATCAGACATCCTGACATGTTTCATGCATCCAAACTATCCTGTACAGTTTTTACATTGGCCACCTAGAGACAATACGGAGGTGTGTCTATTAAATAACGAGACTGTGATTCCACCTAGTAAACAAAACAGTCAGAACCGGTTATAACTGCATGCGTGGTGACCTTGAACATATCTGAACCTGCATGACAAGCAGCAACACTCTATGACATTCAGTTGATTGTGAGTCGCCATTTAGTTTGGTTGTGTTTTCTGTTGCGTGCTGAAAAAATGGTAAGTTTAAAAGTTGTGCAAAGATAGTCCCAAGGGTTACCACACCAGAGCAAAAAGAACGTCACAAGGAATGTTGTGTTGATATTCTGCAGCAAACTGACACAGATCCAAACCTGTTTCATAAAGTAATCACTTGATTCATACTGGATCTTCCAGTATGATCCTGAAACCAAAATACAGTCAATGCACTGGAAAACACCGTCATCACCAAGAATGAAAAAAGCTTGTCAAAGCAAGTCAAAATTCAAAGCAATGCTCATTGTGTTTTTCAATATCAAGGGTGTAATTTTGGACGAATGGGTTCCACAAGGCACAACAGTTAACCAGCATTATTATAAGGAAGTTTTGATAAAGCTGAGAGAAAAAGTCAGAAAAAAACAGCCGCAACTGTGGGAAAATCATTTCATTCTTCACCAGGACAATGTGCCTGCTCACACAGCACTTTCTGTAAAGCAGTTTTTGACCGACAAGCAAATTACTACACTTGAACATCCTCCATATTCACCCAATTTAGCACTGTGCGACTTTTATCTTTTCCCAAAAGTTACATTAGTGCTTAAAGGGAGATGTTTTGAGTCAGTTGATGCTGTAAAGAAGAAAATGGCAAATGTGTTAAAACAGCTGACAGAAATTGATTTGCTCCACGCCTTTGGCCAGTGGAAAACAAGACTGCAGCAATGTATTAGTGCAAATGGGGAGTATATTGAAGGGGACAAGCATTAAATTTCTAATACATATAAATAAAGGTGAGTAATTTAATCAGTCTTGTTATTTAATAGACATATATTGGGTGCTATTACAGTGTGTCATTGCACTGCTTAGTGCCCCAATAATGGTCAGTGGGAGGCAGTACCATCTTGAACTTAAAGACAAAGATGCCCTACGCTATGTACTTTCGATTGAAAACAAAATGAAATGGGTCACATTCCTGATGCTGCAATACCAAGATGTTAACATTTTATTTTAACTAGTATTGTATTTAATGATATATCAAGCAGTTTTTTTCCATGTGTTGTGCTTAATGTGCCTTTGGTGATTTATTTTTTTCCATTAATCCTGTACCTAAGTTAGTGATGAAGAACTTGATGATTATCATTACTGACAAATGGTAAATTTAACCCATGTTTAGAATGGAAAATAAAAATAAAAGATTCATATAAGAAAGGTAAGACATTTTTTGGTATTTTTTTGGAGAAAGAATGGACCATGTAGGATACAGGAAAAATAATTTTTAAAATGTCTGGACATTCCCACAATGCATTAAGCTGGTCTGAAAATTACACCCAAAATGATTTTTCACATGTGAGAGATCTGCTGGTCAAAACCATGATGCAGTTTCTTGTTTGTTTATAACCTTTTGAAAATCCCTGTATAGGTATGTAAACATGGAAAATATTTCAGCAGGCTGTTAGATATATATGCTTTCTGAAAGCCTAAACATGGCAAAGCCAAAGACATAAAAAAAAAAAATTCAATTTTTGAAGGTCTACTCTTACCAAGCGATGTCATCTGGACCAAAAATTTTGATTTGTTACATACTATACCTGTAAAGGTACCAGTATGCAAAATTTGAGCCTGCTAGGGGGTTTAGTTCTTGAGATATGCTCTTGCAAAATCAATGAAAAAATAAAGTTGTGTCATATTTGACACCCCTCTCCCCTCACAAAATTGACTGTATCTTAGAAAGTATGGATCTTACATCAAAATAATTTTTACAGGGTGTTTTTTAAGACCAAAGTGCATGGGATTTCTGGAAAATCATTTGATTTCAAATGGAATGACCCTCCAATATGACTATGTACCCTTCAGCATTAATGGTATTAAATGTGTGGTGTTAAATAGATGAGCAAGCTTACTATGCCATAGGCACTAATATATTCCCATACCATGGCAGAAGCTGGCTTTTGAACTAACAAAAGAATAGCAAAGAATGATCCTTATCCTCTGGTCTTGAGATAACAATGTCCATTTTCTCCAAAAACAAAAGCTGAAAGTTGGATTTATCAGACCACAACACACATTTACACTTTGTGTAAATCTGTCTCAGATGAGCTTTAGCCCAAAAAGGTCATCAGTGTTTTTGATATTGAATGATATATTGTTTTCACTTTGCATAGTATAAGTTTACCTTCCTTTTATAGATGCTGCAACATTCTGTGTTTACTGACAATGCTTTTTCTAAGTACTCCCGAGCCCATGTGTTTATGTTTGTTATAGAAGAGTGTTGTTTTTTTTTATGCAGTGCCATCTGAAAGCTATAAAAATCATGGATGTTCAGTACTGGTTTGTGACCTTGCCCTTCACTCATTCCAATTTCCCTGGATTCTCCAAATCTTTTAATGATGTTATGCATTACAAATGGTGAAATCCCTAAATTCTTTGCAATCATGTTATGAAATGTTGTTTCTGAATTGTTCAACCATATGCTCACACAGTTTAGATGAAATTGGCAAGTCTCTGCACATCCTTGCTTGTAAATGACAGAGCCTTTTGGGGATGCTCCTTTTATACCCAATCATGATAGTATCATCTGTTACCTAATCACCTATGTAGCTGTGTTTTTACAAATTTATCAAAGTTGTGCAGCCATGTTTTGTTTCATAGGATGATTCAAGCACCAGTGTAACGCATGTTCAAATGATTCCACAGACCAAAAATCATCTATATATATATAATTCACTAAGCCAGAAGACAAGTAGCCGACCATGGAAAGCACACCGGAAGGGGCGTGGATTCACTAAACCGCCGACAAGTAAGACGCCAATGGTGCATGCAGGAAGGAGCCACGCCCACCAACTCTTAGACCATTGGATACGACGAAAAAAATCACAGTCACGCCCACCAAACATGCCGAAAAACATGCCGTCATTTCTGTTTGTCTGTGCCACAGTCCACTTGCAGCTCTGAGCCACGTTGACTTTTCATTAGTCAACCTCAGTGGAATCTTGGTTCACACAGAGGCAGCGCCAGAGAAAGACAGAGGCACACACAGGCAGCGTGAGAGAGAGAGAGCCGCGCGCACACACAGAGAGAGACACACACACACAAGAGAGAGCCACGCACACACACAGAGGCAGCGCCACAGAGAGACAGAGGCACACACAGGCAGCGCAAGAGAGAGTCGCGCAATCCTTTAAAACTGAAGTTAAAACACAATGAAGGAAGCAGTCTTTAAAAACCAATAAGCCCTGTGCCTCTTTTTCATTAGCGTCTCACCTGCTTCAGGCCCTGCAACAGTCGAGATGCTCTCTCTGCAGCTGACCTTCTCTGTGCCTGACTCCACTACTCTCAGTCGCCTGATTAAAAATGGCCTTTTGAAGGTGAGCTATGGACCCACTATACCACAGGAACACATTGCCTTCGAGCCTGCTCTCGCTCACTCTTAACGTACCGGCTTTCTCTCTCTCTCCTCACTCGCTCGCTCGCTCACACACTGCACAAAGGAGAAATGCCCGAAGCACGAGTCTACCCTCAAACCGTTTCAGCCACACTTCCACGCCCCTCGCTACACTGTGAGTGCGATGATTATTTATTTAAAAATGGGCTTTTGAAGGGGAGCTGTGGACCCGCTATACCACAGGATCACCTGTGACATTGCCTTCACATTGTTTTCCTTTTATTTATAATCCTGTTGAGCAGATCAGACACCCAGACAAACAACACTGAATAATCAATAGCTGCAAATACTTTGCCCACCCCCACTCCTCACCTGAGTCGGTTTCGTCTCTGTTCAGCAGTGTTTGCCAAACTCGGTCCTGGTGAACCCCTGTGGCTGCAGGGTTTTGTTCCAACCAGATTCCTAATCATTAATGCCGGTGAAACTCATCCGGGATAAGTCGGTTTTTCAAACGCTGCCGTGTAGCAGATTAGTCTAGCAGGATGTAATAATCCGAGATGAATGCGCGCCCTCGCGCTGAGTGAAAAGCCAATATATATTGAGTCTACAAAACATGATCAGCAAGTCTTTGATAGGCTGCAACAAAATGATGAAAGAACTGGCGCATTTTTTTCACACAAGCTGAGTGGGTGGGTGTTAGTTAGTTAATTAGCAACTCGAAGGGCTGACAAATTAAACGCGTGTGCATTGTACTTACTGAAAGCAGCGTTACGGATTTTGCAAATGTTCACTTTTTTCCCTCTGCTTAAAAAACATTGAAAAAGCGGCGCGGATTGGTTTGCAGCGTGTAAAACAGTTTGTTTGTCGCGGATAATTTGCTATCCACACAGGGAGGAACCGGGAAGCGAACCCACAATCTTCCACTGTCTCCTTACTGCAAAGCAGCCGTACTACTACAGCGCCACAAGGCAGTTAAAGAATGCACTGGGCCACATGTTCATTTTTTCCCCTGTGCTTAAAAGACATTAAAAAACTGTTTCTCAACTGTGACTCCGGAACAACTCAGTACGCGAAAAGCGGCCAGAATCGCAAACAACAATGAAAACTCTACGTGACTCACAGGTAGTGATGGGCCGCTCGATACTAAGGTTTCGACACTATGTCCAGCTTTCGAAGCACTGCAGATTTTAATACTTGATCGAATAATGACATCTGTGATTTAAGGATTTCACATTTTCTTTCTCAAATGTGCTTACCTATATCATGGCAAAGTACAGGGATAAACCTTTATTTTCTGTCTACTCCGTTTTAATTAAGACAGACCAAAGAAAACATTTAAGGCTATTAAATGTGATCTCAAGAAAAGATCAGGGTTAATTATAATACTAATAACAGGTGCGATTATAATGATACAGTGCAAAAGTAAATACTAATTGAAAGAGCCGGGAATGCATGAGGTGAGGCGTCTTATTTTGTTTAACTCTTGCTATCGTATAGTGCATTCTGCCTGTCGGCGTTAGTTATATTTATATTTTTTAAACATCAGACACTAGAAGCTGATGACGAACCCTTCTCTTCGTTGTCAGTCTCTAGCTACGAAAAAATAAAAGCAATACGACTTTTAACAGACGTCATTGAAGTATATCATAAGTTTCTGTAACGTTAATGAAAATGGCCAGGAGGTGTCACGAGAGAGGTGAGTGTCAAATGCTTCGAAGCTTCGATACAATTTCCGACACAATTGCTTCAAACGTGTTGATGCTTTGCGACGCTTCACCCCGCCCATCACTACTCACAGGTTACTGAACGAGAAATCAACAGACTAGCATGACGGATGGGGCGTAATGGGCGTCCTTCCCCTCTCCTCCGGATTTTTCAAATGTTAATTTTTTCCCTGTGCTTAAAAATCATTAAAAAAGCGGCCTGATTATGCGGCGTATGGTACGCCGCGGGTTGGCTAGTTTTAAATGTTTTAGTAAAATTTCAAAGAAAAACAGTTCACACCAAGATAGAGAAAAAATTGATATTAAAGAAAAGTTCTGTTTAACGCTTATAAATCTTATTTCATTTCTCTAAATTTGGTCATACAGATGTACTTTAGGCACGTTAGGCAAATTAATCACATAAGCACATTAAACACGGTCAGAAAACTTTATTCCATCTTCTATTCTATTTGCAATCATATCTAGCAGTCCATGCTAGCAGTAGGAGTATTTCCTCACTGGGTTAATTAACACTCTGTTTGGCAGATATAGTCAAGAAAGTTCTATCTCATATTAACTTGCAGGGGTTAAAGGCTATACTGAACAGCTATAAGAAACTGATGTTCTATAGAAATTAAGTAAACACTTCTAAGAATTTAACACTAAACATTAACTTTATAAGATTTGGTCTTACAACCTATTTACCTGAGGAAAGTTCCATAAAGGTTTTTTTGACACATTCAACTGGTAAATAGCCGCCAGTCCCAATTTAACGAAATATGTTGCAGGCATCAAAATTGGAATTAGTTTATATTTATGAATTTATTTTAATTTTATGAGTTAAAACATAAATATTGGTTACAGATCATTTTCAGGTAACTGCTTTCTGTTTTTATTTGAATATTATGTACTGTCCCAGGTTTTTTTTTTTGGAAATGAGGAAAAAAAAAAGAAATGTGACACCACTTTCTAGAAGTCTTTGCTTGATATGTGAGTGGTGTTTGTAAGTGCAACAGTGCAACAGAAGGAACATTTCTTTGCATTTCAGGAATTTATTAGTTTATAAATGTACAATATTACATGTTCCCTTGAGGGAAGGGTTTCTGCTCAATGAACAATAACAATGACATTCAACTAAAATATCTATCTTGGTTCTGGCTTTTGTAAAAATGTCATCAAATGAGCTCTAAGGATCACTCATAAAATACCTGGAACAAATTTACAATGCTAATCTAACATTAGTACCATGTACTAAAGGCTTCCAACTATATTCATATTTTAGTTGGTTCATACATAAGCTGTACTTCTCCCTTTAACAGGTTGTTCGTAATACACCAATGGGTAATTCCAGAGTATAGTAGCGTGACATAAGGTCCTGTTATAATTTAAATGTGCTTAAGTAGTTCTCTGGTGCAGGGTATTTCAGTGACTGCAGGGTTTGTCAATCATTCTTTGTACTTAAACCTGTGCTCTTCACAAATGGCTATTCTGTACTCATTTTTAGTACCTGGAAATGTCCTTACTTGATAGGGTAACCCTAGAAAAACTGTTACACTGTAGCAGTATATTGATATGTTTAAATACCAGCACTCTGGAAATATATACAATACAATACAATACAGTTTATTTTTGTATAGCCCAAAATCACACAGGAAGTGCCGCAATGGGCTTTAACAGGCCCTGCCTCTTGACAGCCCCCCAGCCTTGACTCTCTAAGAAGACAAGGAAAAACTCCCAAAAAAACCTAGTAGGGAAAAATGGAAGAAACCTTGGGAAAGGCAGTTCAGAGAGAGACCCCTTTCCAGGTAGATTGGGCGTGCAGTGGGTGTCAAAAGAAGGGGGTCAATACAATACAGTACAGTACACAGAACAATTTCTCAATATAGTAAGAAATAAAAAAAAATATATATATATAAATTTTTGAAGTACAGAGCAGAATATGATGTGTTGAAATTAAATGAACTACTCTAAGGACATCAGGATTGATATTTCAGGGTTGATCTAGTAGCCTGGAATCATTCACTTCCCCCTGACAAGTGTTTTTCAGCCCTCTGACAGTGTATTGGAAGTGACATCACTTCATCAAACTCATTTGTTCTGACATCTACCTAAATTCAAGTCTGTCTTTTAATGCTGCCTCAGGAACTGCATTACTTACAGGAATCTTCAACATTTCAGCATGCTGTAATTTTTCAGCCAGTTCTATAGTCTTTTGAGACAACAGAAAAAGCTGTATATCTTTTCTAAAATAAACATTCTGTTTAATAAATGATGATACAGTATGTCAACAAAAGTAAATTATATGAAATGTTTTAATAAATACAACTGAAATCATTAAATATTAAACAAATGAATCAGTAAATGCCAGAAACCTCAAAAAATAATTGTTTAAATTCAAAAATGGCTCAGAAAAGCCATTCTTCACTTAAAAAGAAATAGTTTGAAAGTTTTTATTGAGATAACTGCAACCAGGTAAATGTAGACCTTTCAAAAACAATGTTAGATAGCAGCCCCCATGGATTGCAGTTGTGCCTCGGATTCCCGCAGGGCTTCAGGGGAGTTGGAGTTACCTACAGCCTTGTTGGGACCTGGGGATGCTGTCAGGGGGTGCTGTAACAGCTGCTGAGCCCTCTTGGGTGGGTTTTCCACCACACCCGGAAGTGCTGCCGGAATTAGGTCAACAGAGCACCTGGATCATTTCCAGGGGTGTTATAAAAGGAGCCAGCAGTCACCACTCTGGGAGCCAGAGTCAGGAGGAGGGAGACGAAGCTTGCTGAGGAGAAGTGGAGGAGAAAAAAAAAGAATAAGAGAAGGAAATATCGGGTTGTAATTTGGACTGTGTTGTGGGGACGGGGAAGACATTCCACCTAAGCGAAGAAAAATTTAAAAACTTGTGTTTTTATAAGTGTGCCTCCTGCGTCTGTCTGTGTCGGGTTGGGTGGCTGCTACGCCCCCTAGTGATTTTGTCACACTACATTATTCTTGTTTTTCTCATCAGTATTACCTATAGTCTATAGTTGTTATATATTACTTTACATGTTGAAATTCTGCAATACCTTTTCTTTATTCGTGAAAGTTCATGTTACTTTCTCATTAAAGTGGATTTTCTTAAAATCTATGCAAAATTATGTTATATGCTTACATTTTTAAACTTAGAGACTCTTGTTGACTTGGAGACACTTAAGGTGGTCCTTAAGTGTAAAGGTCCAAATGCTGGGTAATGGCATGCATCAGACGGAAAAGTGAAACCCACTTGAGGTAATAAAACAGTTGTTTGCAGTGTCATTGATGAGTATGTTAAGGACTATGGCTTTACCAATTAAAACACTCAAGACATTACAAATTATATTCCAAATGATGTAATAAAATGCACCATCTGCGCCAAAAACAAGTTTATAAAAAATCATTATGAAAATGGAAAAGTTAACTTCACCTTCTAAAGTATATTAGGTGTAGATGCCTATAAAAATAGTAGGGAATAATTCTATCAGACAATTAACTTAGGCAGTCTTACTCTCTTAAAATGGAGCAATAAAGTAAATACAAAGTTTGGAACTAGAAACCGCCCCATCCATTTTTCCATTTATATTTTTATGTTTTGTATATATTACGTACAAAATAATCAGCCTTCTGAACCAATGTTTTCTTCAATAATAAAGTACTGGAAGCTGGAGTCTTTTCCAGAGCATTAGGAAAGTCATGTTACATAATCATTATATTGTCTGTTTCTGAATACTATACCGTAGTTCCAATCAATGACCACTAGATGCCAACCCACCACATATTGGTTTTTATAATATTTTAAACATATACAGGAAAATGACAAAATGAAGTTTATGTGAAGCAGGGAAATTTGTCTACGAGGGATTAACAATATAAAGTGGGGCACCACTTACAGTAGTTTGTTTGCTTGCCAACCACTCACCAATTACCTATTCTTTGTGGGGCCAGAACTTAATTTCTTAAGATCGCATAACTAGAAAAGTTATTTATCAGTGTTGTTAAACATTGATAAAGCAGCACTACATTGGCAAAGTTTAATTTTTTAATTACTATATGCTCTGTTTGTGTATGCTTAGAAAATTCAGAAGCTTTCCAGTAAGACTATATTACATAGTGGTAGGACTGTCAGTTCTGATGGGCTGCACCATCCTTAAAATCAGCACCTATCCATGTAAAATAAACTGTTTTATTAAAAAAAAAATTTTAACATTCCTATTTGATCTAGCTATAAAATAATGAAGTTACTAGCGAACAGGATGGTCTGGTTCTTCCAACATTGCAATCTTCAAGACCCGAAAACTGCCATTGAATTTAATACTCATGTGACAGTACACTCTTGATTTACCAATGTCTTATACAGTATGTTACAATAAGATAAAAGTGAAATCATGTTTACTTGGAATGGCATTTATCAACAATATATCATGCAGAATATTATCAATAAAACTAGAAGTCTTAAGTGATCCGGATGTTGAATAAAGAAGAGTTTATCTAAATACTGGCAATTATTCAGCAGTGTCAACAATAAATTTGCAAATAAAGCACAGTAAAGTATCTATTAAAATAAAATTGACACCAGTCAACCTAGTCTGAAAGATACGTGTTTGAAGTGTGCTGCTACAATAATCACAGAAATAATAACATAGATAGATAGATACTGTATTAATCCCCAAGGGGAAATTCACAATAATAATAATTGTCAATAGGCAATTTATTTTCTAAATATCATACATATACAAAGTTAAGCAGTCAATAGAGATAAAGGACCAATCAATTAAAAACAAAAAACAACACTACTTGATGTTGTACTCAATCCCTTTAAGATACCAGAGTGATAATGCCAAATACCTTTAATCATTTCATCCTCAGGTAAATTTATGGTATGAATTATTTTCCCTTTTTTGAATAGTTTATATCAGTATAAGAGAGTCAATTTCAATTGCAAAGCAGACATAATATATATTTCAATAGTCTATTCTTTTTCATTGTAATATTTAAATACAATGTTACTGTATTGTCATTTATGTGTATTTATGGTGTGAGAGACGGCCGGCAGCTCAACTTCGGAGTCATTAGGATGGAAGCCCACAGTACTTCCGGGATGCTTGAGGAGGATGATGTGGCGTTTGACCCGGAAAAAGAGGAGAAACATTTCCGGGTCATGGAATATATAAAGGACTGTTGGAGACCCAGCAAGCTGAGCCATAGGTTGGGAGGTTGGATGATGAAGCTGCTGGGAGTGGAGGATTGTTATTGTTGAATTATTGTTATTGGAGAATTGTGGAGTGTGTGGTGCTTTGTGCATTTTATTGAAGAAAATATTAAAAAATTTTTCTTAGTGCTTTTATACGTGTAGTCTTGGACGTCTGTCTGTTGGGTTTCATGGGTCAACAGCGACCCCTAGGGTCCACAATGGTTAATGTGAGCATTTGAGGCAAAGACAAAATAAAATAAAACAAGGAACGTTGTGAAACTCTACGATATGTAGTTTCAGATCTAAAAGCAAGTACCGTAACCCCACAGATCTAAAGCATGCCCAGATTGGAAAATAATCCATAACAGCTGTAGGTTTCAAAAGATAGGAGTGAACATATTTCTCTTCTGCCTGCAGTGAGCACAGCAACAAGCAAATGCTGTTCCATGAGAAACCCATTGATAAAACAATAATTAGATTACCACTAGCCCCCCAATTCATCTAAGGAACCATATTTTAAAATTAAATTGTTTAATCAGTTCTCTTTTCTAATTCCAGCAGCCACAAGTTAAATATTGTGAATATCTAAAATCAGACAGAAAATATGTTTGTAACATTTTATTAGTCATAGCATTGATTTTTCTTTTTTGTAGTGCACCCCACTCTAGAAGTCAAACCATAACCTCTCTTTCACATAAATTGTTTCCACTGCAGTTGGTACTTTTGTGCTGACTGAAAATTAATTTAGTATTTTTTCCTGTTGCCCCTCAAGCATTCATGTAGATTGACTTTATATAAACATATTTGGATGTGGCCCACTTGTTTTAGTTAGCGTACCTTTGAATGATTTCTTTTATAGCCTTTACTTAGTGCTTTAAAATACACATATTATTTTGTATGTTTTGCTTTTAGAAAATAAAGACTATGATGCTTACCTGTCTTACACCAAAGTGGATCCGGACCAGTGGGGACAAGAAACCAGAGAAGAAGAGCGTTTTGCCCTTGAAATCCTTCCTGATGTGTTGGAGAAACATTATGGGTATAAGTTGTTCATACCAGACAGAGATCTGATTCCTACGGGAAGTAAGTATTGTACTTATTTATAATTTGAAAAATGGATGTAGGGTAAGATTATGGAATTAAATTAAAAATGTATGTATTTTATTTCTCTTTTTAATTCCTCTGTGTTCCATTAATATAAAATTTTAACATCAAATATGCTGAAGTGTATAGTTTGTGTTTAAAAAAAATCTATACTGTATAGTAATATTTTTGTGAAATTCTGAACTACCCTTTTTGCAGTTAAATTTTCCAACTAAAGTGATCATTTTGGAGTATAAATAAAAATAAAAACTCTACAATAATGTAATTTCTTTGAAAAAATACCATGTGTCATACAGTCGTTCAATTAAGAAAGCTACAATACAGAGAGAAACATCAACAATTTATAAATTTTAATTTGAATACTTGCAGATACTCTTGAAAATGTAGCAAACACAAAAAAAATCAAAAACATGCATATTGAGCTTATCCATTTAACAAAAATCATTGCAAAAATGGGATCAAACTAAAGGGGGTTGCTCTTTATTGACAGTGTTTATGTTAAAAGGATGAGGTCATTTTTTAAGGCAAATTGATTTTTCACAATAATTAATTTGCCGTGAGAAATTATGTTATGTGCAGCATTTTTTAATAAATCAAAAAATACTATGTCTTTCCAGTTTAAAATGGCATCAAAAGGTCACCAGTCCAAATGAGAAAATAAAAAACCTTAAACTTGCAGAGTACACCCATTCTCAGGTGTCAATCCTAAGACTGCAAGTATATCGTAAAACAGGTAATTTTTGGTGAAAGAAATAAATATACACAATATGGTCAAAGTATTTGGAAACACATGTCCCCAACACAAATTATTAAGTCAAGGTGTTTCAGCCACACCAAAAAAAAAACAAACTTAAAATCAAGCACATACCCATACATTCTCCTTTCACAAACATTGGCAGTAGAATAGGCCATACTGAAGAGCTCACTGTCTTTTATTGTGACACTGTCATAGTATGCCGCCTTTGCCCCAAATCAGGTCGTGAAATGTCTTCTCTGCTATATCTGCCAGGGTCAACTGTAGGTGCAGTTATGTAATTCTACAGCATAAAAAGACATTTAGAAAATTGTGTGCTTAATTCTAACTTTGTTTGGGAAAGTCCCTTTTCTTTAATAGCATGACTGTGTCGATGTGCACAATGCCAGGTCCATATAACACATGATTTGATGAGGTTGGTGTGGAACAATTAGAGTGGCCTGTGCAGAGTCCTGACCTCAACCCTACTAAACACCTCTCAAGAGAATTGAAACACTGACCGGAACCCAGGTCTTCTTGTCCAACACAGTACCCGACCTTAAAAGTGCTCTTTTGGTGGAGTAAGTAATAACATTCATACAGAAACACTCCAAAATCTTGGGAAAAGCCTTCCTAGAAAAGTGGATGCTATTAAAGCCCCACATGGGATATCAACTCCATATTATCAACTCCATATTAATGCCCCCAGTTTTAGGAATGGGATATCCAACAAGCTCGAGTGTGCTAGGGGGGTATTCATAAACATTTGACCATGATATGTATTTTTGTAAGATTCTGCCATGGCTTCCTATGCCTCATTTCATGAATGCTGCAATTACTATTCCTTATGAGAATTCAGGTGCTTAGAAAATGGGTAGTAAGAATGAGGCAGGCTCCAGACACATTTCCCTCCAACACAATTTCCTAAAAAGTATGTTTTTAATGTATGGGCATATATAGTACTTTTTTAATGCTTGTGTTTTACATAATAAAGTTAACTAATTACTTCAGCAGGGAAAAATGTAACAGATGTCCAGGAACAGTAATGCACTGCTATTTTGATCAAATTAATACTGCAGATTTTTAGTTCCCAGACTTGTGAATTTCAATTCTCCTACTGGAGATTTCAGTGGTTTAGCATCTGCCTTTGTAGATTCTATATGTTCTTTAAGTTAGCAATATCACATATTAGCCTTGTTAAAGTTTTATTTATGTATAGTTCAGAGTTTGGACTACCAAATATCTAATGTTATTTCTGAAGCCTTGTTATCTGCATGCAGTGGTAAACTAAGATACTAAAGAGTAATTGTTGCATTTTTAATTATATACAGTATATATATATTTTTTGCATAATAAAAAAATCACTGCAGTTTCTTAGGTTTTTTTGTGATATGGTTGAGTAATATATAAATTCTCAGGCTGATATCAATTATTCTTTTAAGTATCACCTTTTGGCAGTGTTATTATCAGGGTGAAGCATCACCATTTTAACTGAGTAAGCCAAAATTGCTGTTCCATATTTCCTGTACTTTCTAATGTGGCTGATTCATATTTTTGGAAAGCTTCTGTTTTCTAGGTCATTGAAAGCACTTTAGTGAACTAAATTCCAATTTAATTGAACTAGCAATTCCTTTCAGTAAACCATTTCTACATTGTGCACATCTTATGGTATATTCCAAAAATACAACCCAGAAGTACTTCGGAGTCTTATGGTATATTTATTCCACCTAAAATAATCAAGGAACTAATTGTGCAAGTGAGCTTTTTCCTTCAGTGTTTGACACAACACAGTTATTTTCAACAAACCAAACACATCCACACTCAAACAGAAAAAAATGTAGTTTCCATGTCTCCTTTGAAGTTTGTGAGAAAATCTGAGTTCAATAATCAACACATGCAGTTTATAACTGTTATATAGTCTTTCTTTTTAGCACTGAGCTGTTTTCTTTATACACAACATATTTAGTGTGTTTTTCCTGCTGGATATTTTAATGCTCAAGTCTTTAAAAGCACTATTTGTTATACTGTAACTAACTAAGCTTAAGTGTGATTAATGGTATACTTAATATACAATACTTCTATTACTATACAGTAATCCCTCCTCCATCGCGGGGGTTGCGTTCCAGACCCCCCTGTGAAAGGTGAAAATCCGCAAAGTAGAAACCATATGTTTATATGGTTATTTTTATATTGTCATGCTTGGGTCACAGATTTGCACAGAAACACAGGAGGTTGTAGAGAGACAGGAACGTTATTCAAACACTACAAACAAACATTTCTCTCTTTTTCAAAAGTTTAAACTGTGCTCCATGACAAGACAGAGATGACAGTTCCGTCTCACAATTAAAAGAATGCAAACATATCTTCCTTTTCAAAGGAGTGCGCGTCAGGAGCAGAGAATGTCAGAGAGAGAGAGAGAAAAACAAACAGTCAAAAATCAATAGGGCTGTTTGGCTTTTAAGTATGCGAAGCACCGCCGGACAAAGTACTGTAGCTGCAAGGGAGGGAGCAAGCTTTTTTCAGCATTTTTTTCAGCCCCTCTGCTCACACCCCCTCCCATCAGGAGCAGAGAATGTCAGAGCGAGTGAGCGAGAGAGAGAGAGCGGAAAGCAAACAATCAAAAATCAATACGTGCTGTTTGATCTTTTAAGTATGGGAAGCACCATGCGGGAAGCATATTGCTTGCAAAGCAGCCACATGTAAGCCCAGCAAAGAAGGGAGCAATGTGAAGGTAATATTTCATCATTTTTTGAGGAGCGGCCGTGTCCTCTAGGGGTGCAAACAGCCTCCGTGCTCACAATGTATTTGAGGAGTTTTATTTAATACATAATACGCGCTGTGGTTGGGTAGCTTCTCAGCCATCTGCCAATAGCGTCCCTTGTATGAAATCAACTGGGCAAACCAACTGAGGAAGCGTGTACCAGAAATTAAAAGACCCATTGTCCGCAGAAATCCGCGAACCAGCAAAAAATCCGCGATATATATTTAAATATGCTTGCATATAAAATCCGCGATAGAGTGAAGCCGCAAAAGTTGAAGCACGATATAGCGAGGGATTACTGTATTACAAAAAGCTATCTATAAAACAAAAGAGAATTAATTCATAACTAATTTGGCTTTGTCATTAAGTAAATTTTATGTTTATTTGGTTATTTATATTAAAATTAGTTGCATTGAGATAGTGGATATCTTAAAAACCATGAAAATTCATTGTTAATCAAATAATGGCTAACAATGAGTTGCACCATATTACACCAACTGTTGATCCAAATGGCATCACTGAGAACAAGCAGAAGAGTTTCTAAATACCCTTATCCACCTGTCATCCAGGGTCCAATTTTTTGCATAAAACTGACTGTCTCGCTTGTTTATAAGAATATGCACATTTCTACCTTTTATTTCAGTCACTTCAGAGCATACAGTTGTCCTGTTGAGATTCTGATTAAGTAATGTATAGAGATTAAAGTCTGTTTTCATTTATGAAATGTTATCAAGCTCTTTATCAGTGTTCTGATTGCTGTAATCAACATTTGCAGATTATCACTACTTGTAATTTTCATTTGAATGTCCAATTTAAGAAATGCTTAGACTATTTGTTATAGAGGGAAATGATACAAAAAAGAGGCATAACAAACATTTTCTCTGATTCATTTCTACTGCATTCTGAACATAGTATTAAATATTTATGTTTAGGTTTCACAAGCGATCATTACCAGGATGATACAAGACTGCTCAGAGGTATTTTTCTAAAGCTCTTTTAACTGCCTCTGATGTAATTTTTGCTTGTGTCAACAGTATCAAGTGCTTCTTTGGGAAAACAATTAATTTGGGATTTTTGATGTTATTGAATGATATGAAAATCCTGAATTACTTGTTTATAAGCATGTCAGCTTTCAGTTAATTGGAACACATTTATTTTGTTAATTTAAATTCTATTTCTGACCTGTTATTGTGTTTTAGCAGAAAACAGATTTGGCTGAAGTAATTTTCACTGGTATAACCATGGTCTGATAAAAAAGATTAAAAAAAAGAATCTTCTGTGTCACATGCAAATTGTTTTTTTGGATGATATCCACAGTTTCCTTGTCAAGTATAAAAGTCTGAGCAACATGCAAAGCTGTTATTTATTATTCTAGAATGCCACTATAAAACTAAACTTACATAAGCACATAAACAAGAGCTTTCTTGTACTCTATAACCCATGCATGGCATATCCTTGTCAAAAAACAAACTTTCTGAGTAGAAGACTACTTATTTGATGAAAATGTGTCTATAAAGGGGGATTCTGATCATGTGCACAGGAACTTAAAAATATTCTCATTTATCAAAGAGTATGTTGTGGATTGAATATAATGCAGTTGTTTACTCTAAATATAAGTTTGTACATAAAAACCTATAAATGTGCAAATAAAAACCTATTCTGCCTTGTAGACCACCAAAGTAATCATTTTTATGAACAATATTTTGGAAACAGCCACTAATGCCAAAAGAAAAAAGAATAAACACTCTCCAAAGGGAGTGCAGTTTCCCTAGTTACCAATGCTCTTACCTTCTGTTGCCAACACTCATTCTTTCTTTATCCGTAGGCTTCTCTTCTGTCTATGCACAAACCATAACTGCATCTTCCCCACCTCAGCTTAGGACCCCATTCTTAAACCAAAAAATGTTTCCTGCTGTGTGGATCTCATACGTCTGATCATTCCTTCTGAGATGTTCAGTCCGTGATTACATACATAACCTGTGTTTCATTATACTGTACATTCATGTCCTTCATATATGTTTAAGAAGGTGACAGAAATAAGATTCAGTGATCCCTTTGAGGAAATAAAATCTATTGGCTTTCAAAATATATATATTTTTAATATTTTATCTAAGTTTCAATAAGCACTTTTCATATAGTGGAATAAAGTATTACAATATAAAAGTCTGTTTCACATATTCTAAGGTTTAATGTCAGTATGGAATAAAGTGAAGAGCTGGTGTTTAAGTCATTTCAAGGAAAGGTTAACATATTTATTCTTACAATATAATAAATATGTAGAATTAGTTCCTAAATAAATTTCCTGATTAATGACCCACACCTACAACAAACAAGCTAATTTGATTTAGGAAGTTAAAATGAAACTATACATTTTGAAATTGTACTATAATCATGTCTACTTAATAATTCTTATTGCCAAATCTCTGTAAAATTAAAAACATTTTATAATGTTCAGTTGCCTAGATTATCCTACACTGAATAGGATTATGTTTGCAATGAGAGAGGTTATTTATGCTTCAGTCCACTTCTCCTGATTGACCTTATTACTGATATTGTATCTATAATAATCATCATCATCACTGGTTTAACAGTCTTTTTCTGAGTATACCCAGGCTAGTCAGCTGCCCAATTTATCTCTCTCTCCTCTGGTCTCTGGAGTCCTGGGTATCCTTTGGGGTGAGACCTGTTATTTTATGCCTTTCCATCTCCATCACAGTGCACCTCCTCACCATCTGCTTTTTGTGTCCCTTTTCTGAACTACCTTACTCTGTTTCTCCTCAGTCCAGCACCGATCACTACCTATCTTTCATTTTGTCCTTTTTCTTTCTTTCACCATGTAACATTCTGCACCTTCTGTGATGATGCTCGTTCGACTCCATGCTCCCATCTTCTGTCTGGGAGCCCTTGAACTCTGCACCGTCGGTAATGTTACCTATGCGCTTGCAGTGAGGCACAATGATGGAGCAAGGGGATGGTGTACAAAAGTGCAAAGTGCTTTTATTTAAAACAGAACAAAACAGCGTTCAAATTAAATAAAACGCAGTGCTCTCTAAAAGTCTCCAAATAAATAAATAATCCATTAAAACAGTTGTGAAATGGAGGTAAAAACCAATAAATAGAAAAAACACTCCTTTAAAAATGAGGTTAAAACACAATGCTGGAAGCAGTCCTTTAAAACACAATTCAGAGCCCGGTGTCTTTTACCTGGCGTCTCTCCTGCTTCACCCATCTGGGCCCCGCAACAGGAGAGTGGCCCTCTCAGCAGCTGATCTTTTCTCCGCTCAACTGGTCTGGAGGCCTCCCGATCCCTGGCTTCAGTCGCACACTCAACCCAGACCGAGACTTGGTTTCCTTGATGACCAGGATGCTCACATCAAGGACTTCACCCACCAAGCCTTCTGACTCCCGCTGCCTTCACTGTCTTAAGCAGCCAGCCGTCCTTCACCTGGTCACTCCAGCTCCTTGCTCACTCAGCTGGAGCAACCGCTTCCTTCTGCCACCGAGTGTTGGCCAAACACCCTTCTTGGGCTCACCTTCCAGCTGCATACCTGCGAGCCTGCATGCGCTTGCTTGCTTGCTCGCTCACACTGGCTCTCTCGCCACACTGCTTCCTGTTCTCCAGCAACCTCCGTCTTTCTTCCTCTTTCCTTTCTTTTTATTCTTCTCCAGACGACTCATGCTTCTTATTTATTTGTACATTCTTATTTGTCTTTGTACATTCACCTTGACCCCTTTCCCTTCCAAACTAGCTTTAAATTTGTATTTCTCCTCCTTTAACTCCACTTTGTTTTAGCCATTGATACACAATTGGTCCTCCAACTTGCAGAGAAAATCAAGGGGGTTGCTGGTAGGATTGGAACTCCAGCCACAGTAAAAAAAAAAAAACTTATTCATGCAGCTCTGAGACATCAGACAGGAATCCTTTCTCTTCGTTGTGAGAGTAGCTCTGCTGTAGCCACTCATAGGAAGGCTGCTCGTATTATGGAGAGGATGGGGGAAAGCCCTGGGGGAGCCTCATGCCTGGAAGAGTCAAAACCATCGGAGAGCCAATGGAGTGAGGCCTGTTGGGGATTGGAATTGGTGTGGTGCTGAGCTATGCCCATTGCATGGCAGCACTCTGGTTCTAATTTGAGGCAGCCCATCCGGGTAGGCTCATATAACTCTCTAAGGTGTGCCGACCTCAGACTGGCCAGAACTCTGTAGGTGGGTACACTTTTTATTGGACTGGTCGTTCTGTTGGCTGCCATACTCAGGGAGTAGTTGTTGCTGTGGCGGATCAGCTTCTTCCAATGGTGTCCAATGTCAAACGTATTATCGGACTCTGATTAAGGCACTCTCTGGGTGCCTTGTCTGTTGTCTCAGTGTATGCTCCGACCACTGTTAGTGATGTCTTGGTGAGGGAGACATTTTATTTGCAGTTTTGCTCGGTGGTTGATGGGTGCACTTCTCAGGTCATGGGGGACTTCAGTGCGACCACTGGTACTGACAGGGTCTGGCAACCGTGGTGAAAGTGGCTCCATGTTCCTTGACTTTGCAAAAGGTCCGGGGCTGTGGATCATTGGATCCTGGTTCCAGCACCCTGAGCCGCATTGTTGGACTTGGTACTCCAATAATGGTGGTGTGGTGAAGGAGATCGATCACATCCTTGTGGGCAGATGCTGGAGGCTCTTACAAAACTACAGGGTCTACAGAAGTGCCCAGTTTGTGAATTCTGACCACGAACTTGTTGTTGCTACTCTGACAATCCTGCTTAGGTCAAGTAGGCTATCACCTACTAGGAAAATGAGGCTAGACCTATCCAGACACCAAGATCAGGCTGTTTCTAATGAGTTTGCATGCAGTTTGTATGAGGAACTTACAGACTTGGGTGCAACTGCTGATCCTAATGTGATATGGGAGACCTTCCATGACAAGACCCTGAAGGTTACTGAGGTCTGTGTAGGTGTTACCATTGTTCCCATCTCACAGTGCACCCTGGATATCATCGAGAGTGCACAGCTTGATGGCAACTCCAGTCTGTACTGGGAACTGAGAAGGACATCTGTGATGGCTCTGAGGACAGATAAGGAGGTGTTTGTTAGAGGAATCTGTGAGGAAGTGATACACCATCTATGGTCTAGTGACCCACGTCTTGCCTACAGAGGAATCGAAGCATTATGCACATCTGAATCTGTTCCTCAGAGACTCGCAGTCAGGGCAGCTGGTGGTACGGTCCTTATGGATGACACTGCAGTTGTGACCTTCTGGGCTGGCTACTTTGAACACCTATTTAAAGCTGATCCTCCAACTAGGACATTGGATATATCTGAGGCTGATCCTCCCATTAGCTGTGAACCATCCAATCTCACTGAGATTGCATAGGTGGTGAACCAGCTGAGAGCAGCAAAGGCTGGAGGGATCTTGTGGTATTTGATCCATGATCACTTGCTAACCTACCAGCTACTAGAGCAGTTATGCCAAAGAAGTCTACCATCAACTGCATCCTGGCACTGAGGTTTCTCATTGAGAGCAAACGTAAATATTGTCAGTTTCTTTGCAGCCTTTGTCAGTTTTCGTAAAGCATTCACTCAGTTGAATGAGCTGCCCTGTGGGACATCCTGAGACTCCGTGGAATTCCAGCAAAGTTGCTGGTTATCATGGCTCACCTATACACTGGTATTGTGAGTGCTATGCAGAATGGAGACAGAACCTTTGCATTTTTTCTAGTTGATTCTGGGGTTCGTCAGGTGTGTGTTTTTTCTCCTACTCTGTTCAGTGCTTGCATTAACTGGGTGTTGGGCAGGATCATGGGCTCCAGCAGCTGTGCCGCATCTGTTGGTGAAGAGAGATTCACTGATCCCGACGATGCAGAGTCAGTGGAGGCTCTGATTGGGGTTCTGAAGAGATTAAGTGAGGAGTCTGAGTGTCTGGGTTTGTGAGTGTCCTGGATAAAAACCAAGGTCCAGACCTTTAATGACCTCTTGGGCACAGCCATCAGCAGTGTGTCTCTCTGCAGAGAGAGTCTCGACCTTGTAAAGAGGTTTACTGTTTACTTACCTCGACAGTTATGTTCATGTCTCGTGTATCATGATCCTTCTTATGAAGTCAGTAGACGGATTAGAAGAGCATGGGGGGTCATGGGGTCACTTGAAAGGGGTGTGTGGTGCTTCCGAAATCTTTGCAATAAGACGAAGGTCCAAGTCTGTAGAGTCCTCTGGTGCTTCCTGTTTTGCTATATGGTTGCGAGACATGGATGCTATCCAGTGACCTGAGACGAAGACTGGGCTTCTTCGGTACTGTGTTTCTTTGGAGAATCCTTGGGGTACCGCTAGTTTGACTTTGTGTCAAATAAGAGGTTGCTTGTGGAGTCCTGAATGAGACACATTACCTTCATTGTGAGGAGCGTCAGTTATGGCACTACAGCCATGTGAGCTGTGGGGTTGCCAACCAGGATCCTGAGCTGTTCCATCGTGTGGGTGTGGCAGTGCACTGTACCAGTGCATTCTCCCCGACCTCACCTGATCTAACCTGATACACAAGACATTCTTCTCTAGTTATCACTGCCATCAGTTTCACAAAACGCAACATTCTCAGAATGATTGTAAACCATCTACACACCTGCTGTCCTGACCATGATGTTTATACACACATTATTCCATTAAAAATTTTTGATAGAAGGAAAGAAATAAAACTCTTAATAATATTTTGTTGATAGAACAAGCTTTATATTGAAAAACCTTTGAAACACTTGCTAATCTCAAAAAAGCTAACTGAACATATGATGACCAAATTTAATCACATGTAATTTTAGAACAAAGCCAATATGCATAAAGTGGTTATGATATATTTTTGTTTCAAATAAATGCGCAATTTCCTTATTGCTGATTATTTATTGAAATAATTTGAATGATTGCTTATTATCCTTGCATTTGGCATTGCAGTTCACCTCATACTCTCACCTCAGCAATGGAGATTTTTTTTAAATGACCTGGAAGTTCTTCTTCGAACTTTGGTAAGAAAGCAAAGTTTCTGAAGGATGTCAAACACAATAAAATAATGCAAAATGTACTGGAGCCCAAAGTTGACTTTTGGACGAGTGAACTTTGAGACATTCCCTTTGATTGTCCTAATCATCCTCACTACTGTGTTACTTACTTTTTTATAAAATGTAAAGCAGATGATACAGCTGTCCCACAAGGTTTGATTGGTGTCTCAGTCACTATGCCCAAGGCTGTGATCAAACAATTAAAAGGTGGGATAAGAGCAGATGTTGCTGAATCAGTGCTGTGTTTAATTTCAATACTACCTTTAGCATTCCTGTTAATGCAAACTAGCTATAAGTGAAACAGTTGCAATTTCAACTAGACAATATCTGAGACATTTTCCATATAAAATATATATCTGACATATAACCAAGTGTGTCGGTGCAGGTCAGGTCCACACTCCCTCTTCCATTTTGGGAGCCTCTTGAACCCAACACCAATGATAACGTAACCGGATGAGCTTGGCAGATGAGGACAAACACACACAAAGCAATGGGTAGATGCAAAAGATTTTATTAAAACTAATCAAAACAAAAGTATTCAAAAGGTGCAGTGTTCAAAATGTCAACAAATAAATATTCCATAAAATAAAGTGCACTGCAGTGGTTAAAATTCAATAAATAGAAAATCCATTAAAAATGAGGTTAAAAAACACAGTGCAGGAAACTCATTTAAAATCCACAAGCCCTGGTGCCTTCCTTTAAAACTGATGCCTCTCCAGCCTATCCTATCCGGATCTTGCAGCCCACAGACATATCAATCAACAGGTACAGACACCCATTTTATCTGTCCTTTATTCCCACTGCCGATCCATGCTCCACCTGGATCAGGTACTCTGTATTCCCACCACTGCCATGGCCCAACCCAGCAAGAGCACCTCCAGAGCGTATAGGTCGCTCCTGCTCCCAAGTCCTTCAACTGGAGCGATCCACAGTTTCCTGCTGAGCAGTGGCCATATGTTCCTCCTTAGGGCTCTACTCCCGTCCACCTGCTTCCATTCTCTACACCAGCCTGCAATCTCAAGCTTTCTCACTCTTTCTTTTTCCTGCCTGCTTCTTCTCTCAGCCTTTAACCTCCGCTGTATTTGTCTCTTCTTTTTTCTTCTTCCTCCCTAACCCGTGCAGGCTCTTTTTAAATCTGATGCCTAATTGGGTGCAGGTGCGAGGAGTCACCCCCTCTGTGGCATCATTGAAGCACCTGACTGACCCATCTGCCTCTGCATGTGAATGTGGCACGACCAACCGGTGCCTTCACTAACATTGGTGCAAAACTCACTTATGTGCACTTTTACCAGCTTAGAGCTTGCACCTACACAAGGTGTGATCATTTATTTAATACCAGCGTGGTGCAACAGACCACACATCACACCAAAACATTTGTTGCTTTAGTTGGATATTTGCTATTTTACAAAAAATTAAAGCACACACAGAAAAGCATTTTCACCTCTGGCATCCTCTAAATGTAGAAATTTGACTAAACAGTCAAATAAACAGTGTTCTGTAGTTTAAATATTTTACTTTCATATTAATGGTCACCCAGTGAAGAATACTGTATTTCATATAACTATAGCATATTTTGAACTAAAAGCTCAGAAAGTTGATGAATTAATGAATAATTATGTACAGTGGATATTAAATATCCAGAAAAGATGTGCCATTTGGTGTGATTCAGATTAGTCCTGAATAAAATCCATTGTTCCTGTCGGATGTTCCTGAAACCATTTTAGTTATATATTGCAGAGTTAGCAACCAAAATCAAAAATGAGCTTAAAATACCTATTGGATCTTATTTTTGAAATATATGCATGAGAAGGAGAATAGCACTATAAAACCCTACACCAGGGCTATTCAATTACAAATTCAGTTGGGCCAGATTGTCAAACCAAGAAGGTTAGCTGGGCCAGTCATTTTAGTGGCAAAGCAGCTCGTAATGACAAATTTTAAAACCAACACAAACAAATTTATTGAAAAACATAAGGTTTATTCGTTGTTTCTCTTTTAACTTTGGTCAGTTTGCAGAGCAAAAGGTGCATACAAAAAGAGCTGAATTAACAGAATCTGAGGTAGCCCCTATTTTTTCCACTTACAAAAGAAAAAAAACTGACCTAGGCTACATATCTGACGTATCTGATCACAAAGTGCATAAAACAAAATAGTGCACAGTAGTAGGCTATTAGAAATAACATTGTTTCCTTTTGAAACAAAATAAACAACTTGCACACATTTGACCCAGGAACATCTCAAAGTGCATAAAATAAAAAGTGCACAGTATTCACAACTATAACAACACTGAGGGAACATATTTTAAATCACCATGTGTGATTAGGCATGCCTCTGTTATGCATCCCACATTATATTGATGTATTGTAGGCTACAGTTACCCTGCTGACTTAGTGGGAGAAGTAACATTTTTTGTTTTGAACGAGAGCAGTGACTTTAGGCTCGTAAGTTGTCAATGCAATTCGAAGGCATTGGTGGAGAGTATGGTCAGTCAGGGAGCAACGAGAGTTGCTTTTTATGGAGTTCATGTGTGAAAAACTTGACTCACGTGTATATGTTGATCCAAACATAGTGAGCATGACGATCGCTACTTTCTTAATGTTAGGGAACTGATGTGCGTTGACATCAGTCCAAAACATTGCAGGCCCGTTAGTGGAAAGCTCCTGTGCCATGGTTACAGATGACTGCATGTCAACAAGTTCAAGTGTGAATTTCCCCTCGTCAATGGAAGGGACCAGTTTCTTAGCTCTGGCGGATAAGTCCCCTTCTATTGCAACAGTGAACGGGTCTCTGACAAAAACAGCCAACTCTGTGGGCAGATCAAGTCCATCCAATCGACCAGCAAAGTTATTTTTTCAACATCGTAATGAAATCTGTCATCACATCCGTGATTTGTGCGGGGGATGAGATGCATTTGCGGAGTGTCGGAAAATGCAGCATTCGGCCTGTGCTCAAATCATTTGCGAAAAGGTCCAGTTTAACTTGGAATGCGCGCATCTGTTCCACAAGGTCGATGACAGTTTTGTCTCTGCCTTGTAGTCCCAAATCGAGATCGTTCAGATGTTTGAATATGTCGCTCAGAAAGCAGGCATCGGCCATGAAGTTGTCGTCCAGTATGCGACTCAAGTGCGTTTCTGCCTTTTTTTGCTTGCTGCCGCGGAGGAAAGTTATGATCTCTTCTCTGAGACCGCAGAAACGCTCCAGTGCTTTGCCTTTGGACAGCCACCTCACGTCATTATGCAAAAGAAGGTCGTGGTGCTTAGCAGACATTTCTGACAGCAGCATGCGGAATAAGCGGTGTTGGAGGCTTGATGTGGAGCGAATAAAATTAATTATAGCCATAACGCTGTCCATTGTCGTTTTGAGCGCCCCGCTTAGTTTTGCGCACAACACCGCCTGATGCACAATGCAGTGTAAGGAGATCAACTGAGGTGCAACAGCGGACCAACGTGCTACCAAACCATTCACTTTCCCTGTCATGGATGGAGCCCCATCTGTCACAAGCATGCACACACGCTTCATATCCAGACCACTGTCTTTAAAAAAGGCGGAAATTTTCCCAAAGACTATATCGCCAGTTGTGTGTCCTTCTAACGGCAGTAGGCCGAGCAGCTCCTCTCGGAAGCATTTGCCATCAAAAAAAACGGACATATATGCACAACTGAGCAGTATCAGTTTTGTCTGTGGACTCATCTACTGCTATAGACATAGTATCAGCTTTCATCAGGTCTCCTAACAGCGTTTCATACACATCTGCAGCAAGAATTTCAACCCTACGAATGTTTGAAGTATCTGACAGGGGTACGTTTTTTATAGCAGATACCACGCTCATTTTAATTTTATCGTCATTTATCACCTCATCCACGACAGCCAGCATACAGTCCTTCACGGTTTCAGAGTCTGTGAATGGCCTTTTCTTTTTTGCCAGTATCCAGGAAACACGAAGGGATGCTGCAGTAGCTCTCTCTTGGGCTGTGAATGACCGCACCATGGTAGTACTGCTCCGGTTGTAAGATGCAATCAAACTCTGCACTTTTGCAGCCCTCCCTTGAGATCCCTCTGGAAAATTGGTGCAAAAAGTGTGGTGTTTCTCAACATGATGCCTCCGCACATTGTAATCTTTAAATACTCCAACGCACTCATTACAAATTAAACACATCGGTTTGGCGTTTGGATGTGGCGGTAAAATAAACAAGTATTTGTCAGTCCAGGCAGGGTTAAACTTACGGTTTTCATTGGCAATTTTACGTTTCAGTGTTGAGAAAGACATATTGATAGTAATCTAAGCTACTACCGGCACGCTCTGCATTGTTTGCGTGTTGCAGGCTACGTAATTTATGTAGGAATGCGCGCTTTTGGCGGGACCATAGACATAATAAATACTTTATATTTATATTAATATACTATATATTTATATTAATATAATATATATATATATTTATATTAAATTATATTAAATAACAATTTATGAATAATATATATTAATTTATTATCTATGGGCGGAACCACGGGCTGGGCCACTCGGAGGTTGATTCTGGGCCGCATGTGGCCCGCGGGCCGCCAATTGAATAGCCCTGCCCTACACATATGATGGAGCATTGTGAAGATTATCTCTAAAAAGTGAAGAAACTATGGTATCAGGAATGTACTGCAACAATTGGGACATCCTTCAAGAACTGATGAGCTTTCTTTCTTGCCTGGTCATTAAGTATGCTACTAAGCCAATTTAACAGAAACTGGACAAATTTATGGCAGTAACTCTGCATATTACAACCACATATTAATCACAAATATGAGCTGTAATTTAAGGTAGCACAGCAAAAGTAATTTCTCACAAACACATAAATTTTTCAAGATGACAAAATCGATCTTACCAAACCACATGGGAAAATGTCTGACAGTGTAATGAAATCATGGTGGAAATCTCTGTGTTACTAGTTCTAAAAGATATGGTGGATGCTAAGCACACACAGTTAACCACTCAAAGAATAGTACTTATCTGTCAAGACAATAGTGGCAGAATAGTACTATATGTTAAGCAGGGACAGAGGTCTTGGTAAAGAGAGAGGATAAAATTAATAGCTCCAGATACTAATATATTAAGGCACAAAACCTGCTGACAGAAAGATGAACTTAGACAAGAATTTCAGATTTCTACATGGCACTGATATGAAGCACAAAGGCATCTCTACAAAGGATTGGCTAAAAAATAGGAAGACTTTCTATAATGGAGCAGGAAAATCCCAGTCCCATTAAAGATGCAACTTACAACAGCTGGGCACATAATCACAATTTGAGGTTGAACACTTGTATAAGGAAGATTGTGATAAAACTCTAGATGTTCTAAGGTGATTCAGACATATTCATACAGACTACGTACACAACACAAGGCATACTTGATGGAGTTTTAATTAAACAGCATAAAGGCTTATGATATCAAGGCACTGAAACTTTATTTTTAATTGTTTTAAAAAAATGGTCAATTTATTTTTAGTAAATCATTGTTCATTACAAGATCTTACAAAAGGAAAAAGCTCTGACATTATTTGTCTTGATTTCAATCCTTAACATTAACTAAAACTGAAATTTGATTAAATGGGTGTGTAGACTTTTGTGTCCATTGTATGTTAGAAAGGAAAGTATTTGTTAATTGCTGTCCAAGAATCTACTTTTTTTCATGTGGCATTTAAAAAATAACAAATAAGCTCCATTCCAGAAAACCTGAGAAGAACATGCTAGTGAAATTAAAGTGCCCACAACCAGTATCAAGGGTCCAGTGAAGTTGTAGATATACGTAATGTTAATGTGGATAACTTTAAATTAGCAATCACTCTAGTAAAGTAAAATGTTTACTAAAGTATGGCCACTGTGTAAACTAATCTGAATTAAAAAAAAAAAAGTGTACCCTATTTCCTTTTAACAAACTACATATAGCATGTTCATTTTTTTATTACAACACTTTTAGTTTTTTTCATTGCTTACAAAGTGTACGTTGTTGCTTTTCAGTTTACATAAACAAATTCCAGTTATGTCAAGAAGACATAATAGTGATAATTTATAGGAGTGTTCTTTCAATATATGATTCCTTTAAGGAACGGCTTTCTGTTAATGCATAAAAATATGCTAAGACATTTAAGGAGCATGCATAGTAGTATGATAAAATTATTACCTAAATGTGTTTGATTAAGCTCCACTGGATGTGAAACATGTTTATAACATTATTAGTGTTAGGTTTAACAGTCATATCTACAACTAGGTCATAAATTAAGGTTCTTATATTTAACATTAAAAAAAAAAGCTTTCAATGAGATTGCATTGATATTAGTAAATGAATGGCATAAATACTGCGGTGGGTTGGCACCCTGCCCAGGATTGGTTCCTGCCTTGTGCCCTGTGTTGGCTGGGATTGGCTCCAGCAGACCCCCGTGACCCTGTGTTTGGATTCAGCGGGTTGGAAAATTATGGCAAGCCAAATTAACATTTAGAGATATCTCAAAATGAATTTCGGATATCTTAAAATGTAATTTACTTTTTAAGATATCTGAAACTCGCTTTGAGATATCTTAAAATACTTTCCTTTACATTTTAAGATATCTGCGATACATTTCAGGATATCTCAAATGCATTTCAAGATATCTCAAATACAGTTTCAGATATCTCAAAATAATTGTGTCTGTATTTCAAGATATCTCAAATGAATTTTCAGATATCTTAAATTGACCTTTCATGCATTTTAAGATATCTTAAATGCATTTCAAGATATCTCAAAATCATTTCCTGTAAAACTGCCTATTATTTCAATGGGACTTCTTGTTTATTATAAGATATCTTAAAATGTATTTGAGATATCTTGAAATGAGCAGGAAGTGATGTTGAGATATCTGAAAATGTATTTGAGATATCTGAAAATGGACAGGAAGCTGTTTTGAGATATCTGGAAATGTATTTGAGATATCTTAAATTGTATTGTAGATATCTGAAAGTGCTATTGAGATATCTTGAAATAATTGAGTGTCCTTTTAAAGATATCTTAAAATGCATTTTAGATATCTTGAAATACAATTTTAGATATCTTGAAATACATTGTTAGATATCTGAAATAGAGCAGAGACCCATTTTAAGATATCATGAAATTAATTTTAGATATCTAAAATGTATTTCAGATATCTAAAACAACAATGAATTTCAAGATATCTTAAATGCTTTTTAAGATATCTAAATTATATTTCGAGATATCTTAAAATAACTTCCTTCTCATTTTAAGATATCCCAAATTCATTTTGAGATATCTGAAATGCATTTTCAGATATCTTAAAATGACTTCCTGCACATTTCAAGATATCTAAAATACATTTCAAGATATCTTAAAATGACTTCCTGCACATTTCAAGATATCTCAAATACATTTCAAGATATCTTAAAATAACTTCCTGCACATTTCAAGATATCTCAAATACATTTCATGATATCTCAAAATCACTTCCTGTGCATTTCGAGATATCTTAAATGCATTTCAAGATATCTTAAAATAGGCAGGAAGTTCCATTGAAAGTATAAGAAATTTTACAGGAAGTGATTTTAAGATATCTGAAAATGTATTTGAGATATCTTGAAATACACAGGAAGTTACTTTAAGATATCTGAAAATGTATTTGAGATATCTTGAAATGTGCAGAAAGCTATTTTAAGATATCTGAAAATGTATTTCAGATATCTCAAAATGCCTGCAGATGTATTTTAAGATATCTTGAAATGTATTTGAGATATCTCAAAATGCACATGAACATATTTCAAGATATCTCAAATTGCATTTAAGATATCTTGAAATGCATTTCAGATATCTGAAAATGTACAGCATATCACTTCAAGATATCTTGAAATCTGTTTGAGATATCATACAATTCTTTTTAGATATCTTAAAATAGATGTATTTTTAGATATCTATAATTCAATTTGAGATATCTAAAATGCATTTCCAGATATCATAAAATTCATTTTGAGATATCTCTAAATGTTAATTTGGCTTGCCATAGAAAATGGATGGATGGATGGATGGCATAAATATAATTTGCAAGCTGATTATATGATAACAGCAGTGCCATTACAAATCTCCATTCTCCTCCAGAATTTTCATGATCGCTACAGCTTGTAGGATTTATTCTTTTTTTGCTTCCTTCTCAAAATGGCAGAGAAGGAGAACAAGAAATTAGTGAATTGTACCTGTTTCATTCAGTGATATAAACAAGAATTTTTGACAATCTACAAATGATTCCCTATTTCCCTTAAGTGCATCTTCATGTAAATGCAAAGTTTGATGCCACTTGTATTATAATATTGTTTACCACATTCTCACACAATATATCAGACATACAAAGCACCACTCATACTTTATTTTGCTTCACATAAGACTGTTGAATTAGGTACAGCTCCATTGATTAAATGTTCCAATTTGCCCTATGGTATTTTCTGCCTTCTTGGAACATTTAAGTACAACTTTGTAAATAACTTCAGGGTGAGTGCAACTGTAGGTATAAATGAATGTTACAGTAGCTAGACCTTAGGTATTTTACCTGTATTAAAACTTGCGAGCAAATCATAAAAGTATATACTACACATACTGTGTATGTGTGTGCATGTGTGTGTTTGTATATATATGTATATGTGCATGTATATATACATATACTGTATATATGTGTATGTGTGTATATATATATATATATATATGTATGTATATATATATGTATATGTAAATGTGTATATGTATATACATGTATATGTGCATATGTATATGTGTATACAGTATATATACATATATATATATATATATATATATATATATATATATACATATACAGTCATATTAAAAAGTTTGGGAACCCCTCTTAATTCTTTGGATTTTTGTTTGTCATTGGCTGAGCTTTCAAAGTACAAACTTCCTTTTAATATATGACATGCCTAAGGGAAACAGTAGTATTTCAGCAGTGACATTAAGTTTATTGGATTAACAGAAAATATGCAACATGCATCATAACAAAATTAGACAGGTGCATAAATTTGGGCACCCCAACAGAGATATTACATCAATACTTAGTTGAGCCTCCTTTTGCAAATATAACAGCCTCTAGATGCCTCCTATAGCCTTTGATGAGTGTCTGGATTCTGGATGGAGGTATTTTTGACCACTCTTCCACACAAAATCTCTCCAGTTCAGTTAAATTTGATGGTTGCCGAGCATGGACAGCCTGCTTCAAATCATCCCATAGATTTTCGATGATATTCAAGTCAGGGGACTGTGACGGCCATTCCAGAACATTGTACTTCTCCCTTTGCATGAATGCCTTTGTAGATTTCGAACTGTGTTTTGGGTCATTGTCTTGTGGGAATATCCAACCCCTGCGTAACTTCAACTTTGTGACTGATGCTTGACTTCAACTTTGTGACTGATGCTTGAACATTATCCTGAAGAATTTGTTGATAGTGGGTTAAATTCATCTGACCCTCGACTTTAACAAGGGCCCCAGTCCCTGAACTTGCCACACCACCCCACAGCATGATGGAACCTCCACCAAATTTGACAGTAGGTAGCAGGTGTTTTTCTTGGAATGCGGTGTTCTTCTTCCGCCATGCAAATCGCTTTTTGTTATGACCAAATAACTCAATTTTTGTCTCATCAGTCCAAAGCACTTTGTTCCAAAATTAATCTGGTTTGTCTAAAGGAGCATTTGCATACAACAAGCGACTCTGTTTGTGGTGTGAGTGCAGAAAGGGCTTCTTTCTCATCACCCTGCCATACAGATGTTCTTTGTGCAAATTGCGCTGAATTGTAGAACGATGTACAGATACACCATCTGCAGCAAGATGTTCTTGCAGGTCTTGATCTGTGGGTTGTCAGTAACCATTCTCACAGTCTTGCACATATGCCGCTCCTGTATTTTCTTGGCCTGCCAGACCTGGGTTTAACAGCAACTGTGCTTGTGGCCTTCCATTTCCTGATTACATTCCTTACAGTTGAAACGGACAGTTTAAACCTCTGAGATAGCTTTTTGTAGCCTTCCCCTAAACCATGATACTGAACAATCTTTGTTTTCAGATGTTTTGAGAGTTGCTTTGAGGATCCCATGCTGTCACTCTTCAGAGGAGAGTCAAAGGGAAGCACAACTTGCAATTGTTCACCTTAAATACAGTTTCTCATGATTGGACACACCTGTCTATGAAGTTCAAGGCTTAACGAGCTAATCCAACCAATTTGGTGCTGCAAGTAATCAGTATTGAGCAGTTACATGCATTGTAATCAGCAAAATTACAAGGGTACCCAAATTTTTACACAGCCAGTTTTTCACATTTGATTTAAATTCATACAACTAAATACTGCTTCACTAAAAATCTTTGTACGGAAAACACCCCGGTACTCAGATGTTCCTAGGAAATGAAAGACATACCACTGTTATCTTTTTTGTTGAAAGTAAATAATTATGCAGGCTGAGAGGGGTTCTCAAACTTTTTCATATGACTGTATATATATATATATATATAGTGAAATAACGAGTCTCAACGCACTAAAGAAGGTTTGGGGCAGCCACCCGTATATTGTTCCTAGCTGCAAAAGGATTTTAAGTTCACAACTGATTTTGCTTGTTTGAGTTCCCAACATGAACAGAACTTGGTTTGGCAATATGGAGAATTTATAGTCTGTAACCCGGAAGTGACTTCAGTCTGGGAGTCGGAACCGGAAGTGACGTCAGTCACGTCAGGCAGGTTTTCCCGTATTATTCCCGCAGAATTAACAGAAACAAGTTTAGAGCACCCCACCACCCCCTGGCCTGGCGGGTAATCACCTCCACTTGGTCCATTCAGCTCGCTCCTAGTCGCACATGTGTGACACGGCCCCCCCCCCTCAGCCCAGACCCATCGGGTCGGGCAATACCTGTTCGTGGGGTCATGGAACCGAGAAAGGGCATCCACATTGGCCTGCAACAGACCTCGACGATAAATGACTGAAAACGTAAAAGGCCACAGGTCCAAAAACCACCTCGCGACTCGTGGATTCGAATCCCTGTGTAACGCCATCCACTGTAACGGTGCATGGTCAGCCACCAGGGTGAAGTCCTGACCCAGGAGGTAGTACCTCAGCTGTGTAATCGCCCATTTAATCGCCAAAGCCTCCAGCTCCACTGCGCATACCTGGTCTCTCGGTCCAACAGTTTCCGGCTCAGGTACATAACGAGGTGTTCCACTCCATCGATACTTTGGCTCAGCACGGCACCAAGACCTGTGTCCAAAGCATCCATCTGGAGAATGAAAGGCAAAGTGAAATCAGGAGCTTTCAAAATAGGAGCTGACGTAAGGGCCTGCTTAAGGTCACTAAATGCAGTGTTGGTTTCATCATCCCAAACCACGTGATTAGGTTTCCCCTTCCTTGTCAGGTTTGTCAAGGGCGTTGCTCTCTCGGAAAACTGGGGTACAAACCGGCGATAGTACCCCACTAAGCCAAGAAATGCTTGTACCTGCCGCATGGTTATCGGACGGGGCCAATTCACTATGGCATCTATTTTGGAGCATTGTGGTTTGACCATACCCCGGCCCACTAGGTAACCTAAATATTTGGCTTCGACCAACCCAAAATAGCATTTCTTAGGATTAATACGAAGTCCGGTATTCGCTAGTGTCCGTAATACAGCCTCAACCTGCAGTAGGTGTTCCTTCCATGTGCTGGAATAGATGACAATGTCATCCAGGTAGGCAGCACTGTACGAATTATGGGGTCGGAGCACTTTGTCCACCAGACGTTGGAAGGTAGCGGGTGCCCCTTGTAATCCGAATGGAAGTACACGATACTGCCAATGTCTGCTAGGAGTGCTAAACGCAGTCTTTTCCTTTGCGGAATCTGTTAAGGGAACCTGCCAGTACCCCTTGGTCATATCAAGAGTAGTCAAAAATTTGGCATGTCCTAGCCGCTCGAGAAGGTCGTCCACTCACGGCATTGGATAGGCATCGAATTGGGAGACTTGGTTAAGCCAACGAAAGTCATTGCAAAACCTCCAACTTCCGTCTGGTTTTTTAATCAATACGATGGGACTGGACCAGGTTCTAAAACTTTCCTCTATCACACCTAGGTCCAGCATTCGTTTGATCTCCAACTTCACTTCTGCCTTTTTTGCTTCGGGAATCCTATATGGGCGTTCTCTGACTATAACCCCTGGTTTAGTCACTATGTCATGCGCAACCAGGGAGGTTCGTCCAGGATTTTCGTTCACTACCTCTGGGACAGACAGGATAACTGTTTCGAGCTCCTGTCGTTGTTGGCAAGTCAACTATCACCCGAAGTTAAGATGTAATTTATGAGTGAAGAGGGAGCAGGGCTGTCCAGAGGAGGGATCGGGATCCCTGTCCTTCCACGGTTTCAGCAAGTTGACATGATAAATCCGCTCTTTAGGTCGACGATTAGGTTGGATAACTAAATAATTGGTCAAACCCTTCCTCTCCTTAACTTCATATGGGCCTTGCCAATGAGCCAGTAATTTGGAATGCGAGGTAGGAACTAATACGATGACTCAATCCCCCGGTTGGAACTGCTGAAGAGATGTGCAACGGTTATAACACTGAGCCTGGGCTGTTTGTGCTTTGTCCATGTGAGAATGTAAGATAGGTCTAATTTTTGCAAATCTATCGTGTAATTGCGCGATATATTCAAGTATATTTACAGAGTGAAGGACCTCCTCTTCCCAGCCTTCTTTTAATATATTCAATAAACCCCGGGGTTGTCGTCCATACAATAATTCAAAGGGTGAGAACCCTGTGGAGGCTTGGGGGACTTCCCGATATGCAAAAAGGACGAGGGGGAGGAGCTGATCCCAGTTCCTCCCATCCTCATTGACTACCTTGCGTAACATCTGCTTGAGAGTTTGGTTAAACCTCTCAACTAGACCATCTGTTTTAGGATGATATACAGAGGTCTTTAAGTGTTTTATTTTCAGTAACTTAGCAGTTTCCCTGAACGTTTCCAAAGTAAATGGAGTCCCTTGATCCGTCAGGATTTCTTTAGGGATTCTGACTCGCGCAAATACTCCTACCAACTCCCGTGCGATATTTTGGAAGTGGCTGAGCGTAATGGAACAGCTTCAGGATATCGGGTGGCATAATCCACCAGGACCATTATATATTTATGTCCTCTGGCTGAAGGCTCTAGGGGTCCCACCAGATCAACCCCGATACGTTCAAAAGGGACATCAATTAGGGGTAAAGGGATTAAAGGAGCACGGTCCCTTCTAGGAATCTGCCGTTATTGACATTCCGGACACGATATGCAAAAGCGGCGGACCTCCTCATTAATCCCAGGCAAAAAAAAATCGGAGCTTGATTCGCTCTAAAGTTTTCTCGGGACCCAGATGGGCTCCCAGGAGGTGGGTATGAGCTAGTTCACAGACTTGTCGCCGGTAAGTCCGTGGAACTAAGAGCAGTGACCTCACCCCTCCTTCATGATCTGCCACCCGATATAAAAGGTCATTATTTAATACAAAGTGGGGACCTTGTGGCATGGGATGTGTGGTGCGTTGGCCATCTACTAAAACCACTGCATTTTTCGCAAATTTAAGGGAGTCATCATTCCATTGCTCCCTTTTAAATGAAGCCGGTGTTTGCCTAAACTGAAACTGCAGATGACTGAGGGGATCAGATTCAACCTCAAGGGGAGTGTTTTCCGACCGAGCCGGCGCAGCGCTTGGTGATGACATTTCGCTCTGCAATGGTCCGGCTGTTTCCACGTCATTCTCTAAGGCCGCATTCTGTTCCCCTACCGGCTGTGTACACGGCGTGGAGGTAGCTGAGGACGCAGAAGTCTGAGTGCTTTAGTAGGGATAGTGAGTGTTATGCCGCAGTTTATATCTGACCAATCTCTACCCAGTATCAAGGGGAATGGAGGATTGTCGTGCACCGCCACCGTCATTTTCTTTATAATGCCGTTTTGGCAGATGTAACAGCGGGCGGACTCATATGACTGGACGTCCCCATGAATACAGGTTAGACAGGTCTTATTTTTAATCTTTGTCGCGGCAACACTAGTAATGTTACTGCCAGAGTCAAATAAAGAAGGTACTTTAAAGCCATTGACTAGCGCTTCTCCCGTATGAGAAAAGGCCAGAGGATTAGTAGGAGCACCCTGCCCCCTGCTCTGTGTTTCTCTGCAGACCCTCATGTCACCTCGCGAAGCCTTCCTCCATGTATCAGAGTTTTCCAAAGCATGCTCCGCAATGTAAGAGTAAGACCCTAAGTTAGTGGCACAACTCCCTCTGGGTTCACAGGGATTCCTTTCTGGGTCTCCCAAGTAGGTTTCCTCCCATAAGGTATTAATGATCTCCACAAGGGTGACCATGTAGTTATATGACTGTCCCCAGGTCAGCTGGGCGAGCTTAGCAGGTAGGCCCTTTATTATTATGGCACAAGCCACCTTTTCCACAATTAGTCGGGCATTTTTATTATATGTCCGTAGCCAACACCCAACTTTCTGCCATAGAGTTATGGCCTGTTCTCGTAGGGATTCATCTGGGTTGTATTCCCAGGTCATTATTTCCTTCACCTGCCGACCCAGGGCACCCCCACCTTTCTCAAAGAATTTTTTCTTTCTGGGGATCTTTGGGTTGGTCCACGTCCTCGAGAGCCCATAATAGGTCCCCACTGTGTTCCTTTCAGAACCTGGCCCTCATCTGTAGGTCTTCTGCCTACGCTCCCATGTCCTCTTTAAGGAGAACTGGGTCGGAACATACTCCAGATCCCCCGACACACACCGTCAGACCCCAGCTCGGCAACACAAGAACGGTACTTTCCTACCTGATAGGTCTTGAGTGGTTCAACACGTTGGTGTGTTGTGTTGAGACATAAGGTTGGTTCCTGCCGACTATGCCACTGTGAAATAACGAGTCTCAACACACTAAAGAAGGTTGGGGCAGCCACCCGTATATATTGTTCCTAGCTGCAAAAGGATTTTAAGTTCACAACTGATGTTGCTTGTTTGAGTTCCCAACATGAACTGAACTTGGTTTGGCAAGATGGAGAATTTATAGTCTGTAACCCTGAAGTGACTTCAGTCTGGGAGCCGGAACCGGAAGTGACGTCAGTCTGGGAGCCGGAACCGGAAGTGACGTCGACTCAGGCAGGTTTTCCCGTATTTGATCTGTAGAATTAACAGAAACAAGTTTAGAGCACTCCGCCACCCCTGGCCTGGCGGGTAATCACCTCCACTTGGTCTATTCAGCTCGCTCCTAGTCGCACGTGTGTGACAATATATATATATATATATATATATATATATATATATATATATATATATGGTTGAAATAGTTTACTGTCAAATAAATGCAAAGAGTACGCGACACGTGTTTCGCCCTCATTCTGGGATCATCAGGTGTACATACTCCACTGCACTCCCTCTCGGGAATCGAACCTCGGACGTCAGCGCCAGAGGTGATGCCCCTAACGTTGCGCCACGGCGTGTGGTTCGTTTATTTGACAGCATGTAGATCGGGGTAATTACATTCACGGCATTCGAAGTCTGTGTCACAATCTGATTGTATGGGTGGTTACCTTCCAGGTAACGCTTGTGGTTGATTTATTTGACAGTAAACTATTTCAACCATTCTATGATCTGCTCCTCACAAAACTGAGGGCACCGTGGCGGATGTTAGCAGATTGCTGGCCAACCACAAGCATTACCTGGAAGGTAACCACCCATACAATCAGATTGTGACACAGACTTTGAATGCCGTGAATACATATATATGCCTGTATATATATATATACAGTATAATGTGTGTGTGTGTGTGTGTGTTTATATACTGTGTTGAGTATATTTATTGTTAATGTTTGTGATGCGCCATTTATTGTAATGTATTTTGTAATGCATGTTGTAATAAATGTACTGCATTTTTCATTCCAACAGATGAATCGCAAACATTAACTACTGTTCAGAATCCTAAAGCAGGCACCATATAATTGAGGAAGCAGAAAAACTGACACACTAACTTAATAAAGAAAAACTAAAATCTAAAAAATATAGGTAATCGAAAAGAATAAGAGAGGGAGTATTAAATTCATTCAAGTCCATTAAACATAGAGGTGATCTGCCCTTATTAAACAAACATAGAGCAGAAATAAATTACATAAATGAATAAACAAATTCCATTACCGGCTACACAACTTTGAAACCCTTGCAGTCATAGCTTTTCTGCCTGGAGTTGGTAAAACGCAAGCCACTAGCGCAGTATGATGGACCAGGAGGTGAGTATAAACCAGTGGAACAGGCAGTGGTCAAAGCAGCTAGGGCAAATGAAAGGAAAATTGCAAACTTAGCCAGAAGTCTTTAACCAGAAAATCTTTAGTGATATATGCACACTAGTTTTTTAGGAAATATCTTGGATGTCAAATTAGCATGTATAAAATAATGCATGTGTGACGTTACATTGCATGACTTTTGGAATCATACCCTTGGCAAACAAGTATCATAGCTTGGCAACAGAACCTCAGAATGGTGCCTTCCACGAAAAACAAAATGTCAATGCAGTCAGTATAAAATGTAACATTAAAAAAAGAACTCTATTTCAGATACAATTAATCATGAAAAAAACAATCAGACCAGTTTCACTGAGGTTCAGTACCTCTAGAAAGCTGATTCAGCTATTCATAAAAAAATTTAAGTATTCCAAATCACTACAATACAATCAGCTACTACCCTCTGTATGGTAGTCAGTGGGCTCCAATAGTATTAGTCCTTCCTCTATCAAATTCTTTTTCCTGTATATTTTTTTTTCTATTTAAAATATCCTTTATTAGGTTATAATGTCAGTTGTAAATGCCATCTGTTAGAATGAGAAATGTAATGCATTTTATTAGTACATGCAACAAATGCCTGGGAATGTCAAGAATGATGCCCTTGAGTGAGCTCATCGTGATTGTCATCGTACAGAGTGCAATTACACTCTTGAATTAATTGAATAAGGCTTTTACATTTAGATTTAAGAATTTGGCCAGCTACTTTATATATACCAGTGATTTTCCTGTATGGCCAATGATATTTTAATATATTATGCATTTTTAGAAGGGAAGCTTTACATTTACTTAAGTTAAAAGTGTATAATTTTTTTCATCACTTTGACTTGCTTCTTCATTTTCCATTTTGCATTATATTTTCATCTTTAGTGGTGTACTGGAGTTAAACATACTGTATTTAGATATATATTTTAAGCAATACCTAAATTTAATAAATTTAATAAACTGATGTATGTTATCCTTTATTAACTGTACAGTTGCCCAATTTAACTTCTGTGTGTTAAGGTTATTCCAGCTCTAAATAAACCAGTGTATTCTAATACAAAGTGCAACATTTCACTGTGGGCATGAATAATGAAAAAAAAAATTTCCAATAAGTTTAAGTAGGTATTGCTAGGATGTGACTGAATTATACATCTAAATATGGTATGATGGGTATTGCCAGTGATATACAATTTGAGTTATCATTACATGTATTTCACACGCATGTTCATACTGCTATTTAAAGGTTAAATTTAAAGTTATGAATTTAAATAACAGATTTTTTTTTTTGGTTTGTTTTAATGTAAAAAGTTGTAAAGCTGTTACTATCTAGGACTTAAAGTGTAATTCATCTAAAACAAAAAAATTATACATCTTTCTCCTTTCTTGCAGCTTATATAGAAGATGTAGCAAGATGTGTGGATCAGAGTAAAAGATTAATAATTGTGATGACCCCTAACTATGTTGTGCGGAGAGGCTGGAGCATCTTTGAGCTGGAAACTCGGCTTCGCAACATGCTTGTCACAGGAGAAATCAAGGTCATACTAATTGAGTGCACTGAACTTAGAGGAATTATGAATTACCAGGAGGTTGAGGCACTGAAACACACTATCAAGCTGTTGACTGTTATCAAATGGCATGGACCGAAATGTAATAAGCTCAATTCCAAATTCTGGAAACATTTGCAGTATGAAATGCCATTTAAGAGGATAGAGCCTATCATCACGCATGAGCAGGTACTGGATGTAAGTGAGCAGGGACCTTTTGGAGAACTGCAGACGGTCTCAGCTATTTCTATGGCTGCTGCCACATCGACTGCTCTGGCCACGGCCCACCCAGACCTGCGATCCACGTTCCACAACACCTACCACACCCAAATGCGACAAAAACATTACTATCGCAGCTATGAGTATGATGTACCTCCTGCTGGCACCTTGCCCCCACTTACCTCACTAGGAAACCAACACACCTACTGCAACATCCCGATGACGCTAATTAATGGGCAAAGACCACAATCAAAATCGAACAGGGAACAGAATCCAGAGGAAGCCCACACAAACAATGCTATGCTGCCTCTTCTACCCAGAGAGACAAGTATCTCCAGTGTGATTTGGTGACAGATGAGCAAGGCAGTAACAGGGCCCGCTTAAGTGTTCCCCTAACCCTGCAGTACGGTGCTTGGAACTGCGACCTTGCTGCTGTTTAGCCTGCATCACAATTCATAAAACAAAAAAAGAATACACAAGGAAAACAGGGTCTTGTACATATATTTGCAATTTCTTTGTAGCATCAGTGTCTTCCTGTTCTTTTTTTGTTTGTTGCCTCGACTACATTATGACTTTGTTTTATATGTTATCTAAATTTATATATTTCTAGTTTTTGTTCTGTTTTCTTTGCTTTTTTAAATGAAGACTGAATAGTTGGGTATTGTGTGGTAGATTGGACAGTACTTTTCCTGACTTAGCATAGTTTAAATTGTTTTGTTTTTTTTTTTTTTTTGTTTTTGTTTTTATCATTTCATTGGATTGCTTGGATGAACCTATGTTTTACATTAAGGAACAACATCTTTTTTTGAGTTGGCCTATTTTAGATGTGTACAGATAGCCCACAAGTGTATACTCATTCATTTATGCAATAGATCCTATTTCTTTTCCTTTCTCACAAAGATTTCTTTTTGGAGAGTGGTGCTAGGGTTCAACCTCTTCCAGGTGGTAGAAAATAGACATTTGTCTTATAAGAAGATGTGATAAATACTTTAGCAGAACCTAAAAGTTAATGTCAACCAGTCACATTAATTGTGCTGCAGTGACTTTCGGCTTGCAAAGAAATCTTGGGGAAAAAAAACAACAAACATATATTTTTATAGAAGATATATTTGAATAAAAGGTAAGTAGTAATGGATGAATGCAAACTAAATAATACTTTATTGTACAGTTTTATAGAATTGATGGCCAACAAAATAGATGTTGAGTCCTTTATTAGATGTTTTCTTTAAGTTAAGGTAAAGTATAAATGCATTTTGATGTTTTAATCAATTATTGAACTTTTATTTTCGACAAGATGAATTTTATATGTTAAAACATCAGGACAAAAAATATGATCAAAAGACCAAGGCAAGTTTTATTAATGGTGCAAGATATGGTATACATATCATATAGTAGTGGGTATTTTAAGACAAAAAAGACAACAAAAACAAAAAAAAAAAAATATTGTTCACTCTTTGAAGGAAAACAATTCTCACAACAACACAATTGTGTTTAGTTTACCTTGGTAATTTTCAATGCACACTACAAAGCTTGGTCTCAGTTTAGCGACTCCCATTTACTCTAGTGTAACTAGTCCTATTAAATACACAACTGAAAATGGCCACGACAACAAAGGGCACACACTTAGAATTTATATTTTTCTTGTTAGCACATACCTTTATCATCTCTATAGTAATTAATGTTCTTCACTATGTATTTTTTAAATCGGTCATCAACTTACTGTAAATGTTTAATATTAAATATTTAATATTTGACCCATCACATGAGGAAACTATAGTATTTGCTGTGCCTCTAAAGAGGATGACCACTTTGGTCCACTGAGAATAGATTAACACCTATTGTCTCAGTATCTTCCCTGACCAGTAAGTTTAGAAAAAGGAACATTAAAAGAACAAAAGAAGTAGCATACTTTATGAAGAGAAAATCTTAAGAGCTAGTGTTAAGATCTGCATTTCTATTTGATCAGTCATGTCACAGTACTATAGTATTTAGGGCACTAGTACACTCACTTCAGCCAGTGTAACTCACATCACTGTGTACTCTTAGCCTTAAACATGTATTTTTTTTTCTTCACATGGCTAATTCTTTATTATGGATTTAATGAAAGCATAAATGTCATCAGTTTTCCTATAACATATCTTTGCACCTTGAAAGTGTTGAAGAGCTGCATATAGGTACTGTAGATTTGCACCAGATCACAAATAACCAGTATTAGTACTCTATGTATTTTAAAATATGCATAAACTATTAAAAACATTTTGGAATAATTTATTTTATTTTCACATTTCTCCATATAACTTCCTGGGATGTTGCACAGTAAATATTACTTATTCTAGATCCTTATAAGGACTTTTTTCTTCATTCTGTCTGAGGAAGGCTGTAACACAAGATATAGTATGATGAAAGATGGACAGCAAATGAACTTTTGTCTTAAATGTTGGTTGCAGCATGAAAATGATGTCATTAATCAAAAAAAAAAAAACATTTTATTGCAATTTACTACTTCTATATAAACTATGAAAAAGTGGATTCTTGTTACTTTATGTGAATTATTTTTGAAAAATTACATACACAGGAAAATCTGAAATAAAAACAATCTAACTGAGCATGATTATTATTTGTAGATAGCCCAACTTCTCTTTATTTCTTAGTTTTACAAAAAAAATAAAGAAAGAAATAATAACATATTAACACATAGTAAAGCACAATTGCCTGGGATTAGGAAATATGTTTCATCTCAGTGGCAGATTTGTCTTCATAAGCAGTATACAGCAAAACATTTTAAAAAATCTGAAACGTGGTCATTTTTTTATTATAACTGTTAAAACTGAAAGCCATTTTTATTATATTAGGTTTATCTATCATATGGCATCTTTTTAACAGAAATTTGTATTTTTCAATATGTTCTAACACATTGATAGCTAAAAGCTTCAAATATAGAAAATCTGCATTTCTGAACTAATTAGCCCTCCAACCCTCCATAAGTGCTGCTTAGAATAGCTGTATAGACTGTAATAATCAACCAACCAGTTAATCAGGACTGGTCAAATGTTCTTCGGTTTTCTTATTGTCATGTTTTAGTTTTTATGTGTCAATTTAAACCAACCTTCATTTGATACACTCTTGTTCATATTCCAGCAACAGGTATTAAACAAGAACACTACTGATTTTCTTTGATTTGAAAATGTTGTTTTTCATTACAGTTAAAGATTCTATGGCTTTAAAGTAGATTTTGTATGAAAACAATTCAGGAAAATCCAAAGGCCCTATCTGCACCTACCTAATGATATTATTTTAAAGGATGAAATAACATTTTAACTATGTTTTAAATTAGCTGGACTTCTACAGCTTTCCAGCATTATGTGAAGTCTATACCTCTTCAAAGAGAACATTGAGGCTAGAAAACATAAATGAAGCAGGATTTGCACACAAGATATTAATAGTTTTACAAAACTTCAGTATTTCTTTTGAGATTTTCATGTATTTAACAGACTACCAAAAATGTAGTGCATGGCAGCACAATGAAAGCGTTTTCATGTTAGATTAAGTTCTCCTCACAATCAGGGTGACAGTAAATCAGTGAGTTGGATGGACAGGATGGTTGCTGTCAAGTTATTTTTGTACTTGTATCTAAAACCACTCTGTGTAACAGGAAAATAAGTTCTTCATATACAGTATATAGCATGTTTCTTTTAAAACCATGTAATTTTCACTAGGCACAAGGCTGATACCTTTTGTCTACCAAAAATTGATATTTGTGTCTCCAGTGTTCGTTATCAAAACTGATAAATATGGCATATATTCAAGGTGAATAAGAGTCACTAAATACAGTGCCTTGCATAATTACTCCAAACCTTTTCATATTTTGTTTCCCTCAACTTTGTTTTCTAACTATTTCACTTTATATTACTGCATATTCATTGTAAACACAGTTTCACAAATTTGCAAATAACAAAAATACAAATGTACACTGAAACTTCAAAGTAAACAAAAACATAATTAAACATTCAATCCATGTGATCTGCTAGTTCTGTTCAGGGTCAAAAAATGCCTTAACCCATAGAATTAGTTTTTTGGCCTTTTATTTGTGAGCAGAAAGAAGGAAACCCTGCAGAAAGCAGCACTCACATCAACCACTAGTCCACTTCAGGATATATAGTTTACACACTTATACTGGTCCAATGTACATTGTGTGTGAGGATAATGTGCAAACGGTGTGCAGTGGACAAGTTGAGAGTCTATGGAGGTGTAAAGCGGAAGGGCTATTTATTTTGCTACCATGAAAAAAGTATCATAACATTGGAGGAGAATAGAGATCGAATAGTGAAGATAAAGGGCAGAGTTATGTAAGAAGAACCCTCTCAAGAAGGCATGATCATAATTCATAGATTGGAGGGAGAATGGCACAGGGACTCGGGTTACAATCTGCATTTGGTCTATGTGTTCTTCCCATGCCTGCACATTTTTTATTTTTTTTTTTCATTTCTTAATACTCTTGTTTTCCATCTACATTCCAAAACCATGGATGTTAGATTAGTTGCTGGCTATATATGAATGAGTATGGGAGTTTATGTCTGAGTGTGTGTTGCAATGGGCTGCACAGGGTTAATCCTAACTTTGTGCCTAGTGATACCAGGATAGGCACTGTTATCATGTGACCCTAAGCTGGATAAACGGGATAAAAAATGGATGAAAGGTAATGAAAGATTAAAAGACTCTGAAATCCTAGTGAGCACTTATGTTTCTATTAATAAAAAATTAAAGCTGTATCAAACTTACCTAAAAAATGTTGTCCCTCCAAACAAGTAAACAAACAGACGATTTATAAATCCAAGAATGAAGAGTCCAGCAGTTTCTTTCGAAGAGTTACAAGTACCAGAAAGCAGTTATCAACAGCAGTGTATAATACTGGTCCGCATGACATACTATCAAGAAAGACAGCATTGCGTAAAAAAAATAAATCTCAAAGCCATTTTGAATTTTGCTTTACAGTACATGAGTGAATACATTTAGGTGAGTAAAAAGCTTTATGATTACATGAGGCTCAAAAAATAGAGGTCAAGTGCAAAAATGTGATTGTCCCTCACATGCAAGAAAGTTAACCTATTAACTTTTTAAATCTAGTTCTACTTTGTGGTTATAGTTCACATAGACTACAAGTATTTTTTTTTTCACTTTGTTAAAAGTTTACAAAATATATAAAAAATGCTCATAATTCTTTATTCCACATTTTTTAGCCTTCTGTATTGGTAGCTGTCTTTTTATAATGCTTTAAACACAACATTAATTAATTCTAATTATGGAAAATGAACTGCAACTGATATTATTACTATTTTCAAGAGTAGCAGAATAACTAAACACTGTTAACCCTGTGGAAATATTTTAACCTACATTAAAAAAATACATACATACAAGCAAACTTTTTTCACAGTTTACTCAATGTGGAATACAGTAGGTTGACTGAAAACTTTCTGCATACAGATACCGATGTGTACTGTCATCCACATAGCTTAACATTCCACATGACGTGTAAAGAAAATGAACAACATTGTAATTTTCTTCATCCCTGGCAAGTAAATCAATTTCACATCCCAGTAGTGCTACAGTACAGACTTGTAGTCCAACAGCATATTCAAATGATTGACAACTATTTTTCTACAAACCACATTGAACTGAAGTCTACATAACCTTTTTTCCCTAAAAATACCTACATGCTAGTGAAGGGATAAGTTGAAACTGCAACATCCTGCAATAAATACACTGTGCAGAATGCACAGCAAACTCTTTTGGGGCTGCCAATTACATATTTTTCTGTATAATTTGAATGGTGTGTTAACTTCCAACGGTCTTCTAATGGACCCAAAGTGAACTGTACAAAATGCATGTACATAATTATGTGTTTGGGGAAAATGGTTCCTACATTCTCTTATTATCTGCTAGCTATGGTTAATAAATATTTGTTTTATTTTGACATTACAAGTATTGACGTTTTTCAGATCACCCCCTGAAGTCGATTTTTGCAATTATTAGGGAATTAAAGATAAGATTGATAATCAAAAATATTCTCCTTTACAACATGAAAAATCATTATCCCTGTATATGAAACAGTTTTAAATAAGTCTTCCTCATTTCTGTAAGAAATGTAAATCAATATCAGTTTTAGTATTTTCAGTTCCAATTCCTACCTCAGTGCATTTTGTTGCTAGAAAAGCTCTGGCTTTTCCAACTCAAATTAAAGGATTTAAAATATAATATTAGCATGTTCATTTTTGGATATTTATGCAATTGCTGTATGAAAAGATACATGATTTATTATTTGATAGGAAACTGTTTTATTTATATTGACAACATCCTTAACCCCTGGTTTATTTGTACAGATATATAATGCTCTTTTAATCTTCCAAGGATTTGTTTTGTGTTTTCTATTTGTATTAGTTATAAAACACTCATTGCGATTATAATTAACTCCCAAAGTGCTTTGTACATGTCTATGGTAAATCTGTTGGCCTAATTTTAGGTATTATATATCTGTGCATGGTAATTCGTTTAACTTATTTTAGAGTATATATTAATATATAATTACATATTAATATATAAGTGATTTTGTCTCATGTGAAATACAGACAAAACTAAAATAAAGCATTTATATAAATAGTAGTGCAGCAATGAAACAGCTAATGAGTTAGTTATCTGCAAGTTCATTTTAGAAATACAGTGCAGTATGTGCAAAGGATCTAAGTATCAGCACAGCATTTTCAGCATTTTTTTTTTGTTTAGTTATTTTTTGAGTTTTTTGCCATTTCATATTGGCTTTAGTGTGATCCCACTAAGTATATAATCAATATTATTCTTGCATGGGAGTCAACCACCTGCTGCCTAAGGAAACATCTGCCTTATATCTGAAAAAAATATTTAAATTGTTATTCCTACCCATGGATCTTGCAGGCATTGTGCATAATTTCCTCAGACATTTGAAAGGTTTCTTTACATAGTTATGTAAACTTGAGAAAACACTGTTATTTGCAGAATCCCAATTTCAAATGAGCACTTGTAGATTACTTCTTTCACACACTCTATGGTACATTATCTTTTTATTTACACATTTTAAGAGGCACTCATTAAATTATCTACAGCCAAATCTACAACTTTCAGGCATGCCATAAGTCACTCTTCACCTTTCTCAGCACTTTCTAGATAAACTGAGAAAATTACATTTTTCATTACATGTATCTTCCTGATTTATAAACTCCATTACTTGCCACTTATACATTCCTGCATGGTCAAATTTGGATATAGTTCTAAAATATATGCTTTTTGGCACGCAATTATTTTTTTCCCATTTAATGTTTGCTATCCTGTGGCAATGGTCAAGAGTTTTACTATTGTTTAAGTTCTTGTTTAGTAACACTTATAATCTTAAATAGCTCTAGATGAAACATATTGATATTATTTACTGTGCTGTATTGTTTACATTGAAGAGTCCCCATTTCTAATTGTATCATTGGCTTTAATGGTTATTTCACTATCTGATGATTGCCTGCTATCAGGTAATTTGTTCTTTGGTTGATTTTGAAGGGAAATACAATCTATAAAGCATGGTGTATTTTTTAAAATTTACTTTGTATTTACTAGAAATTTTCTAGCAGCAAAGAACCCTGGTCAGTTATAAAAAATGTCTTTTTATGTGAACATGATCTCAGTTTTTCTTTTGTCAGCCATAATCACCTAGAAAAATACATACAAAAGGTAGCCAATGAAAAATACTGGGACAAATAAAAGTCGGATGAGACCTTCCATGGATTATAAACCTGGAAGCAAGTGATTTATTTTTATAAACTTAGCTAACTTAATAAAGGTGTTCATTTTGAAATCCTTTGGTTGTTGTTTATATACTGTATTTAATCCAGCATTTTATTTACTAATCATAAAACTCAATACAATGTAAAGATATATGTTAAACATCACTGTTTGTCTGTGTAGCACCCAAGACATTCATCTCGGAAACTGGTTATTGACGAGAACATGATTGTTGTAAGCTTTGAAAATCTTCAGAGAAGAATTTGGAAGACACAGAAAATCAACCTATACATTGGCACAGCACAGTGATGCTAAGAGCTACTTGCAGTCTTCAGTTATACAGCATATACATAGAGTATAGTTTTTGTTTTAATTGCAAGGTAATAACATAATGAATTATTAAGAGTGACTTGCACTATTTGTTTTGCTGTGTTATAAGAACTTCATATCCCTTAACCTTAACATGAAACAAAAGATAAATAGCAAAACAGGAAATGATTTGTAAGGTTTACTGTATTTTTTTCTTTAAAGATTTTTACGGGAAAAATGTATGATTGTATGACTTTTTTTCTAAAACTGCATATTTTGCTAGGTAGAATATAAATATGTAATTGACAGATTCCCTGACATAAAAACAAAGAGTTAGCAACAAGGTATATTTTTAGTTTTTGTATGTTGAAGATAAAAACAGCACATTTTATATGTGTATATATATATATATATATATATATATATATATATATATATATATATATATATATACAGTACTGTGCAAAAGTTTTAGGCAGGTGTGAAAAAATGCTGTAAACAAAGAATGTTTTCAGAAATATAAATAATGATTGTTTATTGTTATCAATTTACAAAATGCAAAGTGAGCGAACAAAAGAAAAATCTAAATCAAATCAATATTTGGTGTTACTACCTTTTGCCTTCAAACCAGCATCAATTCTAATAGGTACACTTGCACAAAGACAGGGAATTTGTAGGATTATAGTCAGGTGTATGATCAACCAATTATACCAAACAGGTGCTAATGATCATCAATGTCACACGTAGGTTGAAACACAGTCATTAACTGAAACAGAAACAGCTGTGTAGGAGGCTTAAAACTGGGTGAGGAACAGCCAAACTCTGCTACCAAGGTGAGGTTGTGGAAGACAGTTTCATATCATGGGAAGATTGAGCACAGCAACAAGACACAAGGTAGTTATACTGCATCAGCATGGTCTCTCCCAGACAAAGATTTCAAAGCAGACTGGGGTTTCAAGATGTGCTGTACAAGCTCTTTTGAAGAAGCACAAAGAAACGGGCAACGTTGAGGATCATAGATGCAGTGGTCAGCCAAGGAAACTTAGTGCAGCAGATGAAAGACACATCAAGCTTATTACTCTTCAAAATCAGAAGATGTTCAGCAGTACTATCAGCACAGAACTGGTAGAAACCAGTGGGACCCAGGTACACCCATCTACTGTCCGGAGAAGTCTGGCCAGAAGTGGTCCTCATGGAAGAGTTGCAGCCAAAAAGCCATACCTCCGACGTGGAAACAAGGCCAAGCGACTCAAGTATGCACGAAAACATAGGAACTGAGGTGCAGAAAAATGGCAGCAGGTGCTCTGGACTGATTAGTCAAAATTTGAAATATTTGGCTGTAGCAGAAGGCAGTTTGTTCATCGAAGGGCTGGAGAGCGGTACAATAATGAGTGTCTGCAGGCAACAGTGAAGCATGGTGGAGGTTCCTTGAACGTTTGGGGCTGCATTTCTGCAAATGGAGTTGGAGATTTGGTCAGGATTAATGGTGTTCTCAATGCTGAGAAATACAAGCAGATACTTATCCATCATGCAATACCATCAGGGAGGCGTATGATTGGCCCCAAATTTATTCTGCAGCAGGACAACGACCCCAAACATACAGCCAAAGTCATCAAGAACTATCTTCAGCGTAAAGAAGAACAAGAAGTCCTGGAAGTGATGGTATGGCCCCCACAGAGCCCTGATCTCATGAAGAGACAGAAGGATGTGAGGAAGCCTACATCCACAGAAGATCTGTGGTTAGTTCTCCGAGATGTTTGGAACAACCTACCAGCTGAGTTCCTTCAAAAACTGTGTGCAAGTGTACCTAGAAGAAGTGATGCTGTTTTGAAGGCAAAGGGTGGTCACACCAAATATTGATTTGATTTAGATTTCTCTTTTGTTCATTCACTGCATTTTGTTGATTGATGAAAATAAATGATTAACACTTCCATTTTTGAAAGCATTCTTTGTTTACAGCATTTTTTCACACCTGCCTAAAACTTTTGCACAGTACTATATATATATATATATATATATATATATATATATATATATATATATATATATATATATATATATATATATATATATATATATATATATATATATATATATAAATGTGTGTGTGTGTTTAGAGCAATTATCTTACCCCACCACTGACAATAAAAGTCAGAACTGTAACATTTTTGGTTAGCTTTGATTAAATAAAAACTTTACGTCATGAAATGTTTTTGTGAACATTATACAAGCCCATGATAGCCTTGTTTTGTCAGACCACAAAATGAACAGTGTGCAGAGTTTAAAAAATAACAATATTCCAATTAAGAAGAGAAATTTGATACAATTTAGCTGTGAGTAAATGAGTTTGATAAAACAAAAAAAATCTATCATTTGCATTTTTATGATGAACCTTTTATTGATTTAGTTAAAAAGGGGAAATTAAATAAAGACCAATTGTGACACTTGCACCAATTTAAATGAAAAGCCAAAAAGGACAAAAGCTCATCCCCGACGCTCACTCTCCATACCAAGCCTGGGAAGTGAGTATGTTTAAAAAAGACGAAAAAACAACTGATTGGAATCCATACAGCTGTGACAGGGAAGAGAGAAGTTTGTGGTTCCTGTCTTTGTCATGAGAGTCTAAATAGGGTGATAGATGAAAGACTGAAAAAGCAAACATCTCTGCCTCACTGACCATCAGTCTTCCAATGATATGCCATCTTAATGTAAGGGTTCTATTTTTCAACATCTAGGCTGGATGGCCTGTTATTTCTCAGTGCAGAGAGTCTCAAAGATTAATAGCTTTCAACTAAAAGGACAGTCCCTGAACATGAGAAGAAACTTTCCTGGGGCATTGTGAGTATAAAGGTGGCAAACAAGGTCACTTCAATGTCCAATGATAAAACATTTACAGGGTATGTTACATGCAGTATTTTAAACTGGTTGCTTTGGTGAGAAGAGTTCCTAGATGACAAGGGTAGTATTTTTTTAAATAGTGTCCCAGTATAAAGTAAACAGAGATGACAATTTCCCGATATGGGACAGAAGCAGAGATTTACAAAGTGTATTATTTACATATGAACAGTAGATTGAAGTAGGATTGAAAATTCTAGTAGAAGAGATTCTGTAGTGGGTGTGGCTGTGTGTGTGAGAGATACTTAAAGATCATCTCTTATAAGACCCATTCCTCTGTTTAAATCTGTTGTCCTTGGCACATGCCAACTGGCAAATTTGTATTGGCTCAGTTCAGTGACATGGGGAAAGACAGCGCTAAGAGGGAGTTGTCATGCAGTACAGGATGCTGCAAAAATAAAAGATTATTGGAGCTTCATGGAGGGAAGTGGGGAAGAGTCTGGGTTCACAAGACTATGTTTTTGTTTGGGACACGACAACTCCTACCAAGGTTGACGTTCGTAAAAAAGAAAACACCCACTCCAATGTTGCTAAGTGTCTTAAAATTGTATCACATAGTTTTTAAATGAACATAACTGAAGATGATTTGCAATTTTTGCTTGAAAGTATGTTTCAATGTAGTTATTGTAGGAGAGAGGGTGGACCTTAAAATGGACAGCTAATTTTACAGCAGCAGAAACAAAGTTTCCATGCTAGGCTGAGATTCAGCTTCAGCACTCTCTCTCACAGTACTTCTGCAGCAATTCTCCACTCCTGTCCCACTCACCAAAACTCATACGTGCCCAAAACCGATGCCATTTCATACTCATGAAGTTCAAGGTCACAACTCAATCTCACTCTCCACCTTTTTCAGCCTATATATGCCAGTATGGACACTGCCCTGAAACGGCCTGCCAAAACTGATCGATTTTTTCCATAGTAACAGATGAGTGATGTCTTGATCACCCTTGACAGAAGCAATCTGTAAAATGTTTCTCCATCTCTCTTTCTTTCTGTGTCACAGGAATGTACAAAGAGGAAGAAGGACGAATGTTAACAATTATTAATAGTAAAAAGCACATATCATAAATTTCATTTTTAACCAACAGTGGAAAACTTTTAGAGTTGCTAATGTTCAGTAATGTTTGTCCTTCCAAAAAACAAAATATGAAGGTAGAAGCAGAACTGAACAGCCATGAAACAGACTCAGCAGTTACATTGGCTTAGAGCTATTTATGAGTTATTTTTCTTTCTTTTTTTTACCATAAGTTGTATGTAAATTGTGAGTTACTTTTCTCTTCCTTTCAATCTTGACTTAAATGTAACTGTATACGTTTTGTAAATGTAAAGCATTGAAAGGCATTTTTTTCCATATTAGATCACACTACTGTTTTTATATTTAAAAAAAAATGTAAAAAGCATTTGACATACTGTATACATGATATAGTAAAAAAACACAGACTCACACAAAAAACTATCAATACACTCTTATTAAAAATTCAAAATGCTATATTGGTTAAAAATACCACCTTTAGGTGTGCCTAGTAAGAGTTTAATGCTTAACAATTTAAGTTTAAAAAAATGGTATTATAAAACATTTCAGTTCCTGGAGGTGATAAGCCAAGAAAAAAGGTTGAGTACCCCAGCCTAAAGCAATCACATGATATTTGATCACATATTCTTCAATATTCTGCTATAGTTTTGTGTTTATTTTGAATGATAAATTTGCTATTGTTGTAAAATCATGCTGTGGAACCAACATCCAAGATCATTCCCAACTTCACAGCATTGGGCTTTTATTAGTAGGGAGGGCCTGATTAGGTAGTAAATATTTTGGGGTGCCTTGGCTTAAAGTTTGGGTGATGATAAAATGTGCAGGAATTAATAATAATAGGACACCCATGCAGGGTTATGCCAATAAATATTGGAATTAGTGTGATTTATTGTGCCCACCCAGAAGGAGGCCAATAAATGTTGGAAATGGAAAGATGAATTTTATCTTGGTTAATTAATTATCAGTCTTCCCATTGGCAATATCAGTAATTAATCAAATAATTTGGTGAGTCCTCTACTTTATTTACCCTACGTTTCTCTGTTGTAGGAGGCAGTTCATTGGCTTTTAGACTTGTATTAAGGGAACTGAAGCACACTTGGTTTAAAAAACAGATTTAATGATACAATTTAATGACAAACACAATGATAATAGAAATGTAATAACTGCATATACAGTATATGTTGATACACATAACAATATGCAGACATACTGGACTGACAAATAATTAACATTCGGAGAATGGCTGTTTATTTGCTGTTGAGAGTTCTAATTTATCTTGGCACAGGTAAGTAGAGTAGTTTACTGATACCATGTCTTTAAAGATGATGTTCTATATTGTATGGAGTTGCTGCTCATGGTTAAAGTGGAGAATTCTTCTTTTCATTGGAGTGCACTCTTTCTCTTTGCTTCATGAGATGCTGAAAGTTCCCTTCTTGAATGATGGCCCACAACTTGGCTTGATAGAAAGAATGTCAACTTCTGATCAAAAAAGAAAAAGCTTTTGTAAGTTATAAAGACAAGAGAACAAAAAAGAAGGTTTGGGGGGATTCACTCCGTATATTTACACAAAATGCAGTTTCAAAATAAGATCAATAAAGACTGAGTCCGTAACAAGACTAATTGGGTGAGTGGAGGTCTTGGGTTTTCTACATGCTCGGCAGGATATGGGCGGAAGTGAGGTCACGAGAAGGACATGGTCTTGTACTGGAAGTACGTAGAACTTTAATTGGTCTTCCCTTCTGGAAGTCTATGGAAAAGGGAGAATAAGCATTAGTGCAATTCATCAACCCCTGACTCTGTAGCTTGCCCCTTAGATTGCTTCCCATGTGCTCGCATGTGTGACACAGTTCTCTGCTCCCCAGACATCATCTGCTTATAGTTTCAGAAGTTTTCAGCCATTTTTGAGAGTTCCCCTACCCAAGAGAATCCCCAGGGAGATCAATGTGAAAGTCCAGAGTGAAATATCTCAGAGAATATTCTTCGGAATGGTGCTGAGAGGTTTAAGTTAATGTATAATTTTCTTGATTGGATAAAAGTTAATTCCAGTTACAAAATCAGTGTCCTCATAGGCGAGTTCTTCTGTCCATCAGTGTTGAATGACAGCTTTGTTATTGCTTGAATCCATTTCGCTCCTTCTGGCTGAGATCTGCAGAGGAACCTCTGGAGAGATGTCAGTGCAACTCCAATTTACACCTTTTTATTAGATGAAGGCACAGTTAGATGTCTGCATTCCTGTTAAATCTGCTTTCTTAATTGGCCTGGTGTACCACGAAAGCCTTGCAGAAAGGGCAATGCCCACTTTGTCCTACAAATGTTAGGCAAATAATACAATAAAAAATATACAACATGAAGATCTATCAGCATGTTTTCATACAGTGCATCCACCAAATTACAGTGTTACTAGATATCTCAACCACAGATACTCAATACAGAAATTAGAAATGCAAATAAATATTCATAAACATCCATGTTTTTGTTGAATGGGTAAAGTGCCAAATTGTATTGTACATACAATACAATTTATTTTTGTATAGCCCAAATGCACACAAGGAGTGTCACAATGGGTTTTAAAAGGCCCTGCCTCTTGACAGCCCCACAGCCTTGACTTTCTAAGAAGACAAGAAATAACTCCCAGAAATAAAACACTTGAAGGGGAAAAAAACTGGAAGAAACCATGTGAAAGGCAATTCAAAGTGAGACCCCTTTCCAGGTAAGTTCCAGGTAAGTGCAGTATGTGTTAAAAAAGGGGGTAAATGCAATACAATATAATACACAGAACAGAACAAAAGTAATCCTCAATACAATACAATACAGTAGTACAATAGTAATATTACAAGTACAGAGTGAAATTCAACTGTTGATGATATCTTTTAATAGGATTCTGATTTGTTCAGAGTCCTGGAGAGCTCGGCCATCAAGCTGCCTCCCCCTATTGGCCATTCCACAGCTGAGTCAGTGCTGGGCCAACCAATCCAATGAAAGGACCCCTCTATCCAACAATTCTAGCGCTCCTCCATCAGAGATGACTTTTCCTTAGGCAGGCAAACAGCTTGGCAGTAGGGCAGTGGCACCAAGTGCCACATTTGAGTACCGAGAAGAGAAAAAGTATAAGTGAGGATTAGTAACAAATTAAAACTATCATATTACTGACGTTTTAGTGTTAATGACTAACAACAGAGATGCAGTCTGCACAGTTAATCACCAGCTCTAGTCTGGGTATGCTAAACTGAAGTAGTGAGTCTTGTGCTGGGATTTGAAAGCTCAGACTGAAGGGGCGTCTTTTATAGTAGCAGGCAGACCATTCCACATTTTAGGGGCCCTGTAACTAAAAGCTTGACCTCTGACTGTTATTTTATTAATCCTTGGAATCGTAAGCAGACTGGCATGTTCAAATCTTAATGTGCACTCTGATTTGGAAGTAATGATAAGTTCAGATAAGTAAGCCAGACATTGGCCATTTAAGGCTTTACTTATTAAAAGGAGGTTTTTGAAATCTGCCATAAATTTAACCGGGAGTCAGTGTAAGGATTTAAGAACTGGAGTTATGTGTTCATGTTTTCTTGTTCTTGTAAAAATTCTTGTAGCAGCATTTGGATTAACTGGAATCCGTATAAAAACAATTTGAACATCCAGTGAACGCCACATTGCAGTAGTCAGTCCTACTAGAAATACATGCATGAGTTAATTTCTCAGCATCCCGCATATTTTGAAAATGCCTTAATTTCTCAACATTTTTAAGATTGGAAGAAACACATTTTGGACAATTTTGTAATGTGCGCTTTAAAAGATAACACCTACATTGTGGGCTGATACAGTAAAATTAATGGTAAATCCACCTGAGTTAAATGATGGCAAAATATAGTTACGATACAATACAATTTATTTTTGTATAGCCCAAAATCACACAAGAAGTGCAGCAATGAGCTTTAACATGCCCTGCCTTTTGACAGCCCCCCAGCCTTGTCTCTATAACAAGAGAAGGAAAAACTCCCCCCCAAAAAAAATTGTATGGAAAAAAAATGGAAGAAACCTTGGGGAAGGCAGTTCACAGAGATACCCCTTTCCAGTTAGGTTGGGCATGCAGTGTGTGTCAAAAAAGGGGGTCAATACAATACACAGAACAGAACACAAGTAATCCTCAATACAGTACAGTAATACAAGCTGTATAAAGAACAGTTTTAACATTCAGTGAACATCTGTATTCAGCAGGGGACACTAGCTCCCTTGTTGGAATAAGTTCTTTTGTAATAGTGGTATGTTACATAACCAGAAACTATAAAGATATAATATAAAAAGGCAATACCCCTCCCTAAGTGATATGATGGTAAGCAATCACATAGTAGAAATAACTTCGCTTTCTTTAATGATGGTTTACACTGCATAAAAGACAAGGAAGCCATGACAAAAACCCAGTTCGTGAGTGGGAGCCCGATGTATTGATTCTGCCATTTTCGTCACTGGGTTGGAAGAATTTTCCGTATCGGATGACAGTATCTCCCATCCGTCCGTCGGCTTCAAAGGCAATGTTCCAAGGCTTTATACTCTTTCTCCATGTGCAGGCCCCACCTAGGTGAATAATACAATTCCAAACAAGGCAAGGAGAGGATACAATTTCATGCGGAGTTTCGCAGTTGTCCTTAATTAGTCTTGTCTTAAAAAGCTTGCCTAGCAGTTCTTATATGGTGAACCCCTGTGTGCTAAGTATGGCTTTGTGTTAGCTGTACATGTAGAAAGAAAGGTACATTTATAATATTTGCACAAAGCACAGTGACATATTAAATTTATATTCTGATTACAACATTGCTTTGCAGTAGTCAATACTACTAGAAGTAAACGCATGAATTAATTTCTCTGAATCCTGCTTATTTAGAAAACTTAATCTTCCAACCTTTTTAAGATTGAAGAAACATGATTTAGACAACTTTGTAATGTGCGCTTTAAATGACATGGTAGTTGTGATCAGCATCATTCCCTCCATTAATTAACATGTGTGTTTTGTCTGTGTTTAAAGATAAGTAGTTCTCATCCACTCCTTTAATTTACTAACACAACTAATTAAAGACAACATTGGAGAAACTTCATTTGGTCTAAAAGAAAGGTATAACTGGGTGTCATCTGCATACAACTGAAGATTAACATGTAAAGTGAAAACAGTGGCTCATACAGTATACTTCTGTGTATAATGATGGAGTACTAGAATCAATTTGATAAATAAGAATTAAACCAGGCAAGGACAGTGCCCGTTAGCCCAACGTCATTTCCAGCCTGTGCAGTAAAATGTAATGGTCAATGGTGTCAAACTCTGTGCTTAATTAATAACATAATTACAATGGAGTTTCCTTTATTAGAGGATATTGGAATGTTGTTTATAACGTGTTAGTGCTGTTTCTGTACTATGACCAGTGAGGAAGCTAGAATGGAATTTCTCAAATAAATTGTGATGTGTAAGGTGAGACTGAAACTGATCCGCGACTACTTTTTCCAAGTATTTTAGAGAGAAAGGATAAATTTGATATAAGTCTATAATTATTAAGTATGTATGGGTCTAGGTCTGACTTTTTAAGTAATGGTTTGATGACTGACACTTTTAGTGCATCAGGTACTGTGCCAAGCAATAATGAGCTATTAATAATGTGAAGAATATGTACTGCAAGAGCATCCATTGCATTTTTACTAGTTTTGTTGGCACTGGATCATAACTAATCAATGCTATTCACAATAATATTGACAACTACAGAAAAATAGTAAAAGTATAAGTTTCCATACTCTTTAAATTGCATCACAGAAATTTGAATCAATAGGTCATTTAGAAGGACTCTAGCCTTCAAATCCCAAGGCAGAACTGAAAAGTTCAGGCTGCATAGGTATGCCAAGAACGTCAAAGTGTTGTGGAAATGGGCTAGTGGCAGCAGGCCCAAAACAATTTCACATACTCAAAAAGAAGTGTTTTTGAATCAAGAAATTGAATTGAGTATACAGTATACCTGAAAAGTTTGGGGAAAAAAAACTATGATAATTGTTTGCTACAAACATTTTACCAATATGTTACATTATTTAGGTGAGATCAGCATTGAATTTTGCACAACCTAACTTACACTACTTCATATAAATATTTTTGTGTAATAATATTTTTTCATCTGAAAAGCATGTTTTTGTTATGTTATATTCAGCGGGTTGGAAAATGGATGGATGGATGGATATTCATTATAATTCAATGGCATATTTATGATATAGCTGATTGAAAAGTCCAAGCCAGAAGATGAATATAAGAATATATCCAAGTCATTGCTTAAATGTAAATATACATGCACTTATAGATTTTTAATAATTTTGTATCATTATTTGCACTACAGATTTTCTTCAGTGTACCTAGCTAGACACTCATAATTTTTGAGGTGTAATAATAAATATGAATTTTAATAATGTAGTACTTTTCTTTCTTGCCAAAACTTACACTGTATGAATTTCACAAATAATAAACACATTACATGTTTTTTAAAAAGCCATATATGTATCCAGTGTTCTTAAGATGTTTGTCACGAAGACACACGGCTAATAAGCTTACAAATAAATGATGTATTTTGCTGTTAAGCTAACAAGCATGTTGTTTACTAAGCATCAATTTCAAATTCTTCTTTATCTTTTGTTGAAATTAAAAATGAAAACCTCTTGTGAAAATGCAACTCCCTTCAACACAATGTAGGTATATAAATATAAGGCCTTATCAGCTTCATGCAGGACAGTCTCTAGTGCCTCCCAGAGCTGTCCTAATGAGTATAATTAACTATGCCTTGTCCATCGCGGTATTATAAATTAAACTTTGAGAAATGGCATATACCTACATCCTTTCCGGTGCTCATGAGGGGGTGTGGGACTGTGTCCGCGGTCACTGGGTGGCGCGTCTTGGAGGGATTTTGGATGCTATCAGTGGCGTCTCTTCTCAACGTGCTCTCAGGGAGTTGAATCGGCAGCCACTTGTCCTATACAAAACACTTGTCCGTGGGAGGCACTTGCTTGCAGCCGAGGGCTTTGAGGCAGCAGGATAGGGCACAGCAAGGGGTGTTTGAAGACTGTATTTGTTTTTGGATGGTTTTTGTTTTATTGCTTTTGTTGTTTGCTGGGGAGGCACAGTTGAGGAGGACCAGTGCAGGTGTCGAGAGGCATGCGTGGGTGAGAGCTAGCGCCATTTGGTGCTCGCACGGATAGCTCCCAGGTATAAAGGTGCAAGAGACGCGTGACAGGGGGATGGGTGTCCAGGTCCCTTGTCAGCTGATTGCTGGGAGAACTTATAAAAGCCTTTTGGGGAAGTGGAAAGGGGTAGAAACTGGGTGAGCAGAAGGACATACGGTGTTGCTTGAGAACAGGAGTCGGTTAATAATATGAATCTGTATTTGGATGGGTGCGATTTTTACAGGATATTTTTGTTTTTCTTTGCTTTTTTGCACTGCACAACTTTTGTGACTATTTTCATCATTTATTGCACAATAAATTGCACTTTTTTTCAAATTACATTTCTGTGTCGGCATCTCTTACTGTTCCACTGACCTCGGTCCCTCTGTCAAGGACTTGCAGTCTGCCAGTTTTATCTGTTAAGGACCCGAGTGCCTGACAAGTGGTGGGATAAGTCAGTGGACAGTGAAGCAATTTTTTGTTTTTCTGCAAAAGTGGAAGAGTTGGACTGTGACATAAAGGTAGCATGGCACCTCCTAAGAAGGCGGTGAAGGAAAATCGAACTCAAAGGGAGGAGGCAGAGGCCACGGCAGGCCACGCAGATGACCAGACGGCTGGTGTGCAAGGCGTAATAGCCAAGGAAGATGTATCAGCCTTGGGGCAAATGCTTCAACAGTTTTAATCAGCACAGAAGGTGAGAGAGCAGTGCCTGAAACCACTTTGGAGACACCTGCATCACCAGTTTGTGCAATTGCAAGAAGTGCATCGGAACAAATCCCCAACTCCTGCAGTAGATAGTGGTACCTATCTTTCCAGGTTAGTAACTCCATCTAGAAGTGGTGCCAGGAAAGTGCATGCCCAGTCTTTGGATTTCCCACAGATGTTGCCCTATAAAGAAGGTGAAGAAGTGGGGCAGTATTTAGCCACATTTGAAAGGATGGCTGTAGTCTGTCCTGGCCAAAAGATGAGGGGGCTATACGTCTAGTGCCACTTCTAATGGACAAGGCAAGGTCTGCCTATGTGGCTCTGGACAGTGATGAGTCCTTAGAAAATAAGCTTTTGAAACGGGCTATTTTGGACAAATATGAAATCAGTCCTGAGACATACCAACACAGTTTTCGGAATGTCATATGGAGGAAAACAGAAACTTTAAAGGAGCTGTACAATTATTTAAAAAAGTAGTGTGTTCAATGGTTGCAACCCCAGGTGAATAATGAGAAGATAATAGATCTAATTTTATTAGAACAATTGTTGCAGGTTTTTGATCCAGAGCTCAGGGTGTGGATTCAAAAGCACAGACAAAAGTCTGCAAAGGAGGCAGCTGAGCTAGCAGAGGTGTTCCTTGGAACCCATTGACAACCTGCTGTACTGCAGATAGAACCTTGAGGAGTGGCAAGGTCCAGACTGGGACTATTGGCTCCCATACCAGGTACAGTATGTCGCAGGTTGGTGGCGGCCAAGGTTCTCATTTTGATTCTTAGTTTGCTCATAAGGTACCAGAGAGAGAAAAAGAAAAGGACCAGGTGGAGTGTTATGGTTGTGGGCAGATGGGCCATGTAAAAAGGGATTGTTCAGAGAAAAGGAAGGGAGAGAATCAGTTCTGTTTTGTTCCCTGTCCTATACCAAATTTGACCCCAATAAGGGCAGCCAGAGATAAGATGGCGACTGTAACACTTAATGGAAAGAAGCTCAAAGCACTGATAGATACCAGCAGCACCCAGTCCTTGAAAAGAAGAGACTGTCTAGACCAAAGTGAAGTTGAGTCAGGCTGGAGTGTGGTATTGAGGTGTGTACATGAGGATGAAGCGACTTATCTTCTGGTTCAGGTTAACTTGGAGGTGGGTGATGTCAGGCATGCTCTACCCATGGGCATGTTTGATAACATGCCATTCCCGGTTCTGTTGGGTCTGGACGTGCCAGATATTGATGACTAGCTGCAGAAGGAACTGGTGACAGAGACATTGGTGGTCACCAGGGCACAGGCAGCCAAACAGAAAGCAAGTGATTTAGATGGTTGGGACTCGCTCCCGTTTGCAGAGAACAAGTTAAAGGTTGACATTGTCCCGAAGTCCCACAGACAGAAAAGACAAGAGAAGGTTTGAAGATCACCTACACCAGAAGGAGTAGGGCTGCCTGTCTTAGATTTATCCGGGTTACCCTTTGAATTACTAGAGGATTTAGGAGCTGCTCAACAGCGTGACCCCAGTCTGCATTCCTGTTTTGATAAAGTTGAAGGACAGAAGACTTCAAGAAAGGGTGAGCAGTTTTTAATTAATAATGATTTTCTTTATTATAAGGTGGCAGATGGGAAAAAATTGTAGTGCCTGCAGAGCTGAGAGAGCAAGTGCTTCGACTGGGTCATAGTGTAGCTTGGGGGGTCACTTGGGTGTTAGGAAAACCTCTGACAGGATAACAAATTATTTTTATTGGCCAGGATGGTCAAAAGATGTGCCCGAGTTTTGTAGGGTTTGTTCAGAGTGTCAGAAAGTGGGTTTAGTTAAGAAGGGGGATAGGGCTCCTTTAATTCCCATACCCATGGTGGAAGAACCCTTTTCACGCATAACTATGGACATCAAGATCCTCTTGGGAGAAGTACATCTGGGTACAGATATATTCTTGTGGTTTGCGACTATGCCACTAGGTATCCGGAGGCATTTCCTCTCAAGAAAATGTATGCCACCCACATATCAAAGGCCCTCATACAACTATTTTCTAGGGTGGGTATACCTAGAGAAATAGTAATGAATCAGGGCACCAGTTTTACTTCTAAACTGTTGAAACAGGTATATGAGGTGTTGGGCATAAGGGGACTGAGAACCCCCCATACCACCCGCAGACAGATGGCCTGGTGAAGCGTTTTAATGGGACATTAAAACAGATGCTCCTGAAGTTTATGTCGGACTCTGGGAAGGATTGGAATGTGTGGTTGCCATTCTTATTATTCGCTTACAGGGAAGTGTCACAGGCATCAACAGGATTTTCACCCTTTGAGCTGCTTTATGGGAAGCAAATTCGAGGACCCTTGAGGATGTTAAAAGAGGCTTTGGAGAATGGGAACAGGGAGCCTGAATCCATTCATTTATTATCTTTTGTGATAAGAATGTGTGATAGACTTTCAGAGCTTGCCAAATCTGCCCAGGTAAATATGGAGAATGCCCAGCAATCACAGAAAACTTGGTATGATAAGGCTGCAAGGCAAAGATCTCTACAGGTAGGCCAAAAAGGTCTATTATTATTGCCTATTAGCGAGAACAGTTTATTGGCAAAGTGGCAAGGACCTACGAGGTGCTTGTGAGCAATGGATCTGTCACCTAAGAGATTTATATGCCAGATAGGCCAAAGAAACAAAGACAGATCTATGTGAACATGTTAAAAGAGTGGCAAGAGCAAAATTACCCGTCTCTATAGCTTTTTATTCGCAGAGTTCTGGAAGAGGAAGAAGATGAAACTCAGTATCTGCCAGATGGCCCAGAGGAATCTTTGATGCCTTCATTGGAACATCTATCAGATAAAGAAAGGGAGGACATAAAGAAGATTATACCAGCTAGACTCTTTGGCAGTATACTGGATAGGACAAACTTAATTCGTCATGAGATACGTCTTACCTCCCCAGGTCCTATACAAAATACTGGCTGTCAAGTGCCTGCCAAACTCCAGGATGCCTTTCGGGAGGAGCACCATGAAATGAAGAAATTAGGTATAATGGAGGCCTCGAACAGCGAATGGTGCAGCCCCTGTGTTCTGGTGCTAAAAAAAGATGGATCATTGTGGTTTTGTATTGACTTCTCCAAAGTTAATGAGATATCTGCCTTCGATACCTATCCTATGCCAAAGGTAGATGAGCTGATAGAGCACTTAGGCCCAGCCAATTATTTATCCACCTTAGACTTACGTGAAGGATATTGGAAAACATCGTTATCTGAAGCATCAAAACCGTTGACTGCCTTTAAAGGTCATGGTGGGTTGTATCAATTCACAGTGATTACTTTTGGACTGCACAGAGCAGCTGCCAATTTTCAGCACCTAATGGACAAGGTGTTGAGAGGAGCAGAGGTATATTCAAGTGCCTATATTGAAGATGTGGTTGTTTTTGCAGGTCATGGGAAGAACACCTTACTCATCTACAGAATGTGTTTAAAAGAATTAAGGATACAAGACTAGTGATCAATTCCCAGAAGAGTGTGTTGGGACAAAAAGAAGTCCACTACTTGGGATATACAGTTGGAGGGGGAGTTATCAGACCCTAGGTAGACAAAATAGCAGCCATAAAGTCCCTTCCTTGACCATCCACTAAGAAGCAGCTGAGGTCTTTCCTTGGTTTGGTGGGATGGTATAGGCGATTTGTTCCCAACTTCGCACAACTTGCAGTACTCCTTACTGATTTGCTTAAGAAATCTGCTTCCCACCATTTGCTATGGACTGAAGAAAGAGTTTTAGCTTTTAGTAATAGTCAGCTTTATGTAATGAAAGTGTTTTGCACTGTCCTGATTTTAACCTGCCTTTTGTTTTGCAGACTGACACGTCTGGGGAAGGTTTGGGTGCAGTGCTTCTTCAGGGAGAGGGGGAAGAAAAAAGTCCTGTGCTTTATTTGAGTAGAAAACTGTTTCCCCATGAGACAAGATATGCCACTGTGGAAAAACAACAACAACAACATTTATTTATATAGCATATTTTCATACAAAAAGTAGCTCAAAGTGCTTTACATAATGAAGAGAAGAAAAATAAAAGACAAAATAAGAAATTAAAATAAGACAACACTAGCTAACATAGAAAGGAGTAAGGTCTGATGGCCAGGGTGGACAGAAAAAAAAAAAAAAAAACTCCAGAAGGCTGGAGAAAAAAATAAAATCTGTAGGGGTTCCAGGCCACGAGACCGCCCAGTCCCCTCTGGGCATTCTACCTAACATAAATGAAATAGTCCTCTTTGTAGTTCGGGTTTTTCACGGAGTCACTTGATGCTGATGGTCATACAGACTTCTGGCTTTTAATCCATCCATCATTGTTGGAACATCATGGTGCTTTGGGTAGATGGTGGTGGCGCACACCACCACCAACAGGTCACCGGAAAAGGAAACAGAGGAGAGACTAGGGGTTAGTACAGATTTTGAATGAATAGTCATTATAATGAATTGGATATACAGAGTATCAGGATTAAATTACAGTGAAGTTATGAGAAGGCCATGTTAAAATAATGTGTTTTTAGTAGTTTTTTAAAGTGCTCCACTGTATTAGCCTGGTGAATTCCTACTGGCAGGCTATTCCAGATTTTAGGTGCATAACAGCAGAAGGCCGCCTCACCACTTCTTTTAAGTTTTGCTCTTGGAATTCTAAGGAGACACTCAGTTGAGGATCTGAGGTTACGATTTGGAATATAAGGTGTCAGACATTCCGATATATAAGCCGGGGCGAGATTATTTAAAGCTTTATAAACCATAAGCAGAATTTTAAAGTCAATTCTGAATGACACAGGTAACCAGTGTAGTGACATCAAAACTGGAGAAATGTGTTCGGATTTTCTTTTCCTTGTAAGGATTCTAGCAGCTACATTCTGCACTAATTGCAAATGATTGATGTCTTTTTTGGGTAGTCCTGAGAGGAGTGCGTTACAGTAATCTAGCCGACTGAAAACCAACGCATGAACTAATTTCTCTGCATCTTTCGATGATATAAGAGGTCTAACTTTTGCTATGTTTCTTAGGTGAAAAAATGCTGTCCCAGTGATCTGATTAATATGCGATTTAAAATTCAGATTACAATCAATGGTTACCCCTAAGCTTTTTACCTCCGATTTGACTTTTAATCCTAATGCATCCAGTTTATTTCTAATAGCCTCATTGTATCCATTATTGCCAATCACTAAGATTTCGTTTTTTTCTTTATTTAATTTGAGAAAGTTACTATTCATCCATTCTGAGATACAGGTTAGACATTGTGTTAGCGAATCAAGAGATTTGGGGTCATCAGGTGCTATTGATAAATACAGCTGTGTGTCATCAGCATAGCTGTGGTAGCTCATGTTGTGCCCTGAGATAATCTGACCTAATGGAAGCATGTAGATTGAGAAGAGCAGCGGACCCAGGATAGAGCCTTGTGGAACACCATATAGAATATCATGTGTCTTTGAGTTACAATTACCACAACTAACAGAATTTTCTCCCTGCCAGGTAGGATTCAAACCAATTTAAGACACTGCCAGAGAGGCCCACCCATTGACTAAGGCGATTTTTAAGAATATCATGATCAATGGTGTCAAATGAGGCACTCAGATCTAAGAGGATGAGAACAGATAAATGGCCTCTGTCTGCATTTACCCGCAAGTCATTTACTACTTTAACGAGTGCAGTTTCTGTGCTGTGATTTGTTCTAAAACCTGACTGAAATTTATCAAGAATAGCATGTTTATTGAGGTGCTCATTTAACTGTATAATGACTGCCTTCTCTAGAATTTTACTTAAGAAAGGCAGGTTAGAGATGGGTCTATAATTTTCAAGAGCAGAGGGATTGAGATTATTTTTCTTAAGTAGGGGTTTAACTACCGCAGTCTTAAGACAGTCTGGGAAGACCCCCGTATCTAATGACAAATTTACTATGTCAAGAACATTATCAATAAGCACGCCCGATACTTCTTTGAAAAAATTAGTTGGTATTGGGTCAAGGGCACAGGTGGAGGGTTTCATTTGAGAAATTATTTTATGTAAATCAGGTAAATCTATCCTAGTGAAAGACTTTAATTTGTTTATTATGGAGTACTGGGGTTTAGGAGGATCCTTAGTGTTGGGGAGATATACTATGTTATTTCTAATATCATTAATTTTTTGATTGAAAAATACAGCGATAGCCTCACAGGTTTTACTGGAAGTACTTAGGAGGCATTCCTTTGAGTTACCTGGGTTTAACAGATGATCAATTGTCGAAAATAAGACTCTGGGATTACTAGCATTGTTATTTATAATCTTAGAGAAATAGCAGCGCCTCTCAAGATGGACTGTGTTATTGTATTCTGTTATTTTAACTTTTAATATTTCATAGTCAATAGTTAGTTTAGTTTTCCTCCATTTACGCTCAGCTCTATGGCATGTTCTCTTTAAATCAGACACTCTTTGGGTCTTCCATGGTATAACAATGCTAGAAGATTTTTTAACTGTCTTTTCAGGTGCAACTAAGTCAACAGCAGCCCTCACTTTAGTATTAAATCTTTCCACCTTACTATTTACATTCTCCTCGCTATTATAGTTGGCACTATAAATGGACTGATTGGTTAGAATGTTTGTAAGTTTTAAAGCTGCTGATGAGTCAAAGAAGCGTTTTTTAACAATATGCTTCTCATGAGTGTTTTCTATCATTATTTCTATATTAAAAAGTAGAAGAAAATGGTCTGATAGACCCATATCAATGACCTGCTTTATATCAACTTTTAGTCCTTTAGTAATTACTAAGTCTAACGTATGACCTGCTTTATTTGTAGGCTGATTAACGAGCTGTCTCAAATCAAAAGAGTCCAGGAGGTTCATAAATTCTTTTACTTTTTGGTCACATTGATTATCTACATGAAAATTAAAGTCGCCGACTATTAAGAGTGTGTCATAGTTCGTAATTAAGATTGACATCAAGTCAGAGAATTCCTCAAAGAAAGACGCGTTGAATTTTGGAGGTCTATACACGGATAATACTAGAACGTGAGAATCTCCCTGAATAATAATGGCGAGATACTCAAAAGACTTGAATTTACCAAAACTGATATTTTTACATTTTAACCTGCTTGAGTAAATGTTTGCTAGTCCTCCACCTCTCTTTCCTTGGTGATCAGCACGAGTAAAACTGTAATCCGGAGGCGCAGATTCGATTAAAACAGCTGCGCCATCTGAGCTAAGCCACGTTTCACCTAGTGCAATAAAATCTATTTTTTTTATCAATAATAAGATCGTTGATAAAAAACGTCTTGTTAGTTAAAGCTCTAATATTTAATAGTGCCATTTTCAATGTTTCGGAGGAGCAGAGATGAATACTATGTGCGTTATTGATATATGGAACAGGAATTAAGTTATTTTTATTAGCGCCGCTCTGTGTGTATTTTTTGTTTAATCTATGATCTGTTTTTACAGTTTTAATACATTGTTCATCTAAAGTAGTAACTTTAATTAAGTTATTGGTGTTTATGCCGTATTGCCTAGATTTTCTATGTGCATTAAGATTGGTTATTACAGTATTTATGTTGTGCACTTTTATGGAAGATTTTATTAAACAATTATCATGGCCAAGCACAGGAGTGGCATTTCAGAAGGGGTTAAAAGCAGAGATAGATAGTCAAGATAAACAAATTACCTTGGATATGTTTTCGGAGAGGACCCGGGCGCCGAAGCTATTCGGATGCAGGCCATCTCGCTTGAAAAAACGCGGTCTTTCCCAAAAGAGGTCCCAGTTGTTGATGAACCCGATGTCTTGATTCTTGCAGAAGCCCTGCAGCCAGTTGTTTAAACCAAGCAGACGACTGTAGTATTCATTTGATCGTCTGACAAGAGGGAGTGGACCCGAGATGAATATCTTTGCCGATGGGGTCCTCTCCTTTGTGTCTTTAATAAATGCAGTGAAGTCTGCCTTGAGGATCTCGGACTGTCGGTGCCTTATGTCGTTTACGCCAGCATGTAAAACAATTGCTCCAACTGCCCTGTTCTTGTAGATCGCCAGCGCACGTCTCGTCACATCTCGGACACGAGCACCGGGAAAACAAGAAACAAAAGATTTTTTATTAGGGCAAGTGATATTGAGGTTCCTAACAATAGAATCACCTACCACTATTACATCACCAGGAGCTGAAGGCGAACTGGGGACGCTTAGAGGGTCAAACCAGTTCTGCGTTACAATGCTTGCCTGTGCCGATGGAGGTGTTCTGGCCTTGAACCCACGCCTGCATAGCTGAAATACACCGAGGTCATCATCGCTGTTGCTCCTACGAGGCGCGGGGGTGAAGTTGACTTGAGCGGCACAACGCGGGGTTGATGTTACGCTGATAACAGATGGCGAGGACGGTTTATCCAACAGCCGAGCCTTCAGATCTCTGAGGTATCTTCGTCTGGACAGAAGTTTCTGAATCTGTTCATCGAGTGCCTGGAGTTCCTCGACTACAATGCCAAAGAATGTTTGGCAATAAAATGGGCAATTGATTCATTGAAATATTATTTGCTAGGAAACAAATTTTTCGTAGAGACATTCCATTGGGCCTTGCAATGGCTTAAAAGAATGAAAGATACCAATGCCCATGTGGCACATTGGTACATTGGTTTACAGCCTTATAGGTTCCAGGTCCAGTACGTGTCGGGAAAAGACAATAAAGTTGCAGATTTTTGTCCCGACCATATGGCCTGGAAGTTAGGGGGAGGATATGTGAAGATGCAACTCCCTTCAACACAATGTAGGTATATATATAAAAGGCCTTATCAGCTTCATGCAGGACAGTTTCTAGTGCCTCCCAGAGCTGTCCTAATGAGTATAATTAACTGTGCCTTGTCCATCCGCGATATTATAAATTAAACTTTGAGAAATGGCATATACCTGCATCCTTTGCAGTGCTCATGAGGGTGTGTATGACAGTGTCAGCGGGCACTGGGTGGCACGTCTTGGAGGGATTTTGGATGGTATTGTTGGCATCTCTCCTCGACAGGCTCTCGGGGAGTTGAAGTGGCATCCGCTTGTCCGTGTCTGCGGGAGACGCTTGCTCGCGGCCGAGGGCTTCAAGGCAGCAGGATAGGGCACAGCAATGGATCTTTGAAGGCTGTTTTTGTTTTTGGATGGTTTTTGTTTTGTTGCTTTTCTTGTTTGCTGGGGTGGCGCGGTGGAGGAGGACCAGTGTGGGTGTCGGGAGGTGTGTGTGGGCGAGAGCTAGCGCCATCTGGTGATCAGGAGAGCATGTGCACATGGATAGCTCCCAGGTTTAAAGATGCACAGGGGGAAGGGTATCCAGGTTCCTTGTCAGCTGATTGCTGGGAGAACTTATAAAAGCCTATCGGGGAAGTGGAAAGGTTGGAGAAGCTGGGTGAGCAGGAGGACGTACGGTGTTGCTTGAGAACTTGAGTTGGTTAATAATATGAATCTGTATTTGAGAAAAGGACCCTGTGGGAACAATTGGATGGGTGCAATTTTTACAGGATATTTTTGTTTTTCTTTGCCTTTTTGCAATGCACAACTTGTGTGACTGTTTTTCCCATTTATTCCACAATAAATTGTACATTTCTGTGTAGGCATCTCTTACTTTTCCACTGACCCCGGGTACCTGACACTTCTGTACTAAACACAAACTCGCGGTCCAAACTAGGGAAAACGGTTTCCCATTTTAATTAATGAACAAAATAAGGTCTGAATTAATTAAAGCACCTTTTCTTCTTGTTTGTCTAACAGCACAGGACAACTTCTCTGATTCCTTTTCCTCAGTTTATTATTCCACTTTAACATAAAGTCTAAAATTCCAGTTGTCTCTAGTTCTCTGGTAAAACAAGCATCGACTTGCTGCTCTGTTTACACGACAGGAAGTCCACAAAAAAAGACACATGCTGGCTCAACTACTGTATTACCTTGCTTAAAGGAGCACTGCAACTATCTGTTTTTAATGAACTTCTTTAACAATACTGACAGTATATGATTTTTGGTCACCTTGCAGACTTAGCATTGCATGGTCAAACCCTCTCTGTCCTTGCACATGCTACCTTAGTAATTTTAACTTTGCAGCAGTACATAACTAAAGTTTATAAAATGTATATAAACCACTAAAATATTGGTTCTCAGACCATTTAAATATATATATATATTGTGAGCTGCGAAGCTAATCATACCCCCAAAAAGATACAGATGCCCCTGGGAAAAGCCCTAGGAAACCCCTAGGAAACATAAACAGACTACCTTCACATTTCTCCTTTCCCTTCTGGCTGGCTCTGTCGCGTAGTCTGCCTCCCGCGCGGTACTCCACCTTGTCAAAAAGCCTTTACCGACTTCTCTCAGTTTGTTAACTTGATTTTCTGTTTCTTTCTCTCTCTCAGACCTCTGGTGCTCCTGCCACGTATTCCTCCTCCTCCGAAGAAATCCATGGTTGCTTTTAAATGACAAGCAGAGGTGTTAACTCTTTTCAAGGAGCACATTTGAAACACTTTAAAAAGATAAATGTTTGTTTGCAGTGTCCGAATAAAATTCGAGTCTCTTCAACTTCCACTGGTCCTCTGTGCAATTTTGTAACCCAAGCATGACAATATATATATATATATATATATATATATATATATATATATATATATATATATATATATTGTGGTAGCCGACCCGGACACAGACAGGCGGACACCGAAGGTTCGAACACCAACACACGTTTATTATACATTGTGATAGTTGCCCGGACACCACCAGTCGGAGACCACATCTTTATAAAACATGCACGTTTATTAAACATTAAATAAACAATTCCAACACTCCACACAATGCACTCAGCAATAATCACCCTTCAATTCTCTGTCTCCGTCCTTTGCCGCCTCTACTCCTCCAGGGAGCTTTGTCCTTCTCCCACTCCCGACTCTGGCTCCCTGACTGCAAGGAGGCGGCCCCTTTTATTCCCACCCTTCCTGGTGTGGCGGAAGTGCTGCCCTTTGAACCGGAAGCACTCCGGGCGTCCCTGGTCGATCCATCCGCCATCTTGCCAAGTGTGGCGGAAATCATCACATCCGGGTCTCCTGAGGCTTAAAGCGCCCCCTGGCGGTGGCCACGGTTCCCAATAGTACCAGTCCTCTTTGTCCTTGTCCCGTGGTCCTCTTTTTATCCAGGGCGACTGCCCCTTTGTGCCCCGGAAGCTATTAATGTCCCTTTCCGGTCCCTCCAGGCATCCCGGCCAGGTAATCACCGCAGTCATCTGTGACAACATTTATATACAAGTGACACAGCCCAGTACTCCCCCAAAGTCCAGGCCTCACAACAATGCCTCTCTTCATGTCCACCTCCACTCCTCTCCTCCCGAGCTCTGTTTTTCTTCCTCCCGACTACAGCCATCGAATGGAGGGAGGCGGCCCCTTTTATATCCACCCGAACGTGCTCCAGGTGCCTCCCAATGAGCGCCTGCCGGCACTCCCTGGTGTGGTGGAAGTGCCGGCTGTGCACCCAGAAGCACTCTGGGTGTTCCTGGTCTTCTTTCTCCCAGCACTTCCGGATGTGGCGGAAGTGCTGAGGGCCAGGGCTCCTCAGGCATTTGGGCACCCCCTGGCGGTGACCATGGGCCCCTATAGTGTTGAGCTTCCAAGCTCCAAGCTCCTTTCCTGTGTTCCCCATCGCCACCAGGGCGGTCGCCCCCTCGTGGTCTGGAGAAGGCGTAATCCCTTCTCCGGTCCTTCTGGGTGTCCCGGCTAGGTTCCACCCCCAGCCACTCACCACAATATATATATATATATATATAAATATATATATATATATATATAAATATATATATATATATATATAAATATATATATATAAATATAAATAATTGTGCACCTATTTCAAATTCCTTATTCTTTCAAAGTACATGAAAAAGTAATTGATGCACAGCATTCATCACAACCAATGTATTTGATTAGATCAAAATTGATGGAGTCCTCACTCCAGTACAGGCAAATTCTTATCTATCAGACAATACCATCAGGGCAGCACCCTCATCTGTCCCAGCTTCATCCTACAGCATGTTAATGACCTCAAACTAACAGTCAAAATCATTAGAAACTAATCAGTTAGATCAGTTTAAATACCTAGGGGTAAATATCACGAGTAAACATAAAGCTCTTTATCAACAAAATGTTGCTGTCTGTAAGGAAAAAATTAAGCAAGACTTGCATAGATGGTCAACCCTTCATCTCACTCTAGCTGGAAGAATTAACGTTGTTAAGATGAATATCCTTCCTAAGCTTCTTTTTTTATTTCAAAACATTCCAATATACATCAATAAATCATTTTTTAAGCAATTAGATTCAACCATAACCTCATTTATTTGGAACTCAAAACATTCACATATCCGAAGAGCGACCCTATAAAGACCTAAGACAAAAGGTGGCATGGCTCTACCTAATTTTCAGTTTTATTACTGGGCAGCAAACATACAAGCTATAAAAACCTGGACACAAATAGATGAACATACACAGGCTTGGTCCGCAATAGAAGTAAAATCCTGCAGTACTTCTTTATATTCCCTGCTCTGCGCCCCAATAAATGCAAGTTATCGCAAATATACTAATAACCCAATTCTGCTTCATTCACTCAGAACATGGAACCAATTTAGTTAGCATTTTAAGATGGAGAATCTTTTATCTGTGGCACCTCTGCAGGAGAACCACCTCTTTCAACCCTCGCAAACATATCTAGTTTTTAATATCTGGAAAAGATTTGGGATTAAATTGTTCAGAGATCTTTATATAGACAATATCTTTGCATCCTTTGAACAATTACATTACAAATTTAACCTTCCAGCTACACATTTCTTTCACTATCTTCAAATGAGAAACTTTGTTAAACAGAACCTGCCCGATTTTCCTCATCTCATACCCTCCACCATGCTGGAAAAACTACTGCTCAATTTTGAGGACTTAGACACCATTTCTGCAATATATAAAATTTTGTTAGAGTTCCTTCCTTTCATAGATCCAAGAGGACAATGGGAAAAAGATCTCTTAATTAATATATCAGAAAATGAGTGGAAAACAGCAATGCAGAGAATTCACTCAAGCTCCATATGCGCAAAGCATACAATTATTCAACTCAAAATTATATATCGAGCTCTCTGTCTCACTTAAAACTGTCCAAAATATTTCCAGGGCAAGATCCAACCTGCGAATGCTGCAACCAAGCTCTTGCCTCACTGGGTCTCATGTTTTGGGCCTGCACCAAATTAACATCATTTTGGACCAAAATTTTTAAGTGCCTTTCAGACAGCCTTGGTGTCACAATCCCTCCTAACCCATTAACAGCTGTGTTTGGTGTTCTTCCAGATGGATTTGAAGTGGATAAGGACAAGCAAATTGTGATTGCATTCACTACACTTTTGGCACACAGACTTATTTTGATAAATTGGAAGAATCCTAACTCTCCTCTTATAAGTCAGTGGGAAACCGATGTTTTATATTATATGAAATTGGAAAAATCAAATTCTCAGTTAGGGAACCTGTACAGAACTTTTTCAAAACCTGGCAAGATCTAATCAATAATATTTTAGAATAAGAAGAAATAATTATCTCTGCATTTCTTTTTCTTGTCCATTTATCTTTATTGCCCTATTAAACTCAACAATTTAGGTATGTTTACAAGCTTTAAGTATTACTCCTTTGGCCATGCTCTTCTTCTCAGGGGTGGGGTTTGATTTGTTTTCAATCCTATTTTTTGTAAAAATTGATCTATTTGTACAGAATGATTAAAATAAAATGAATAAAATATATAAAAAAAATCATTAGAAACTGTCTGTGTTGAAAAAAGGAACTGGAAATCATGTAATAGATAGTATGAACCTTGATCTCAAGATTATTAAGCCAGTCTAGAATTATCTGCAAAGACAAAACCAATTAAGACAGCCAAAGTCTGCAGCACAAACAATGAAATGTTCTCCATGAAGGCTTGGAACATCATAGAAGGCTGGTACCATCAGAAATTGCATGCAAGTGTACCTTGAATTGCTGCAGTTTTTAAGTCAAAGGTCAAAGGGTAGTCACACCAAATATAATGGTATGTATATGATACATACATAAATATATATGTATTGTCACAAAGTGGACGCTTGGTGGCACTGTTGCTCACCTTTATCCCACAGACAGTATGCAAGAAATGGAATAAAATCACTGACAAGTAATTTTAATTTCTTCTTTTTTCAATGTTGTGCCCCAAAGCACCACAACCACCAAAATAAACAATAAATCACTAATCATTAATCCAATTCTCTCCTCCCAGAAGCTCCGTCACACTCCCTCCCAACTCCAGCCCTCTTTCTGGGTCTCCACTAGTCTTTTATATAGTCCTTGACCCGGAAGTGCTTCTGTCTTTCCGTCCATGTGATTCACCAGCACAGGGGTCAGATGGAGACTTGTATTTTCTTCAGCCCGGAAGTACTTCTGTCCTTCCGTTCCCATGACTTGGGAGTACTTCCTGGCTATATTGGAAACAGAAGTCCCTGTGTCTCTCTGCAGCATCCACTGGCGGCACCCACGGTATCCAGCAGAGCTGTGAAGCCGAACTCCATCTCTCATAGTGCCCTGCGGAAATCTGGGGCACCGCTAAGCTGTAGGGAAGTCGCCATCTAGCGTCCTGGGGGTTTTGGCCAGGTTGAGCTGCCGACAGTCCATCACAGTATGTTGTAAAAGGTTTGAGGATCTGTATATCGAAACAAGCAATACTATTCAAAGAAGTATTCATAAGAGACTAAGTCAGAACGTGACTGACTGGGAAGGTGAAGTGGTTTGGTCTTTATAGGTGGTGTGCAGGAAGATATGGGTGTTTGGCGGAAGTGAGGTCAGTAGGAGGGCATGGTCTGGCAGCAGAAGTGGGTGGAGTTCCAGTTGGGTTTCCCCTCTGGTATTCTGTGGAAGAGAGAGAAAAGGCATTAGTGTGCTTCATCAACCCCTGACTCTGTGTCTTTCCCTCAGTTAAGCCCTTATACTGCCTTCCATGTGCATGTGTGTGACATGGCCCCCCTTCAGCCAAGACCCACCCAGGTCGGGCATATCGGCCCGAAAGCTCGTGAACCCAGGAGAGGGCATTAGCATTAGCCTGAAGAGAGCCCCTATGATAAATGGCAAAGAAACGATAGGGCTGAAGGTCCAAAAATCACCTCGTGACCCGCAGGTTCGACTCCTTATGGAGGGCCATCCACTGGAGAGTAGTATGGTCCATGACCAGAGTGAACTCACGGCCCAGGAAGTTATACCTCAGCTGTTTCACTGCCCATTTGATCGTGAGGGCTTCTCTCTCAGCCATGGCATATCTGGTTTCCTGAACCAGCAGTTTCTGGTTCAGGAAAATGATGGGGTGCAGCATCATCAACACTTTGACTCAGCACGGCCCTGAGTCCTGTGTCTGAAGTGTTCGTCTAGAGGATAAAAGGTAGAGAAAAGTCTGGTGCTCTTAGCACTGGTGCTGACGTAAGGGCCTGCTTGAGGTCACGAAATGCAGCCTCCACTTTGTCATGTAATACGTCTTTGTCATGTTACGTCTTTCAATTGGGTTGCCATCTCTGAGAAGCGCAGTACGAACCAGCCGTAGTAACTCAATTAACCCAGGAAGGCCTGCTGCTTGGTATTCGCACAGGGTCAATTCAGTATAACATGAACTTTGGTACACTGTGGTTTGATGGTACCCCTACCCACTAGGTAGCCCAAGTATTTGGCCTCTGTTAGCCTGAAGAAACAATCCTTTGGGTTGATGTGAAGGCTGTCCTCTGCTAGTGTTTAGTGCACTGTCTTGATGTGCTGTAGGCGTTCTTCCCAAGATGGCTATGTCATCTAGGTAGGCAGCACTATAGGCATTTTGGGGATGGAGCACTTTGTCCACCAGATGCTGGAAGGTTGCAAGAGCCCTGTGCAAGCCAAATGGGAGGACACAATACCGCCAGTGTCAACTAGGGGTGCTGAACACAGCCTTTACTTTTGTGGACTTCGTTAAAGGAATTTGCCAGTACCCTTTAGTTATGTCAAGTGTGGTCAAATATTGAGTTTTTCCTAGCCGTAAGGAGGAGGTCATCCAATCATGCCATCAGGTAGGCGTCAAATTGGGAGACTTGATTAAGCCGGTGGAATTCATTGCAAAACCTCCATCTTCAATCTGGCTTAGGGAACAGGACAATAGGACTGGACCAGGGACTAGGATTCTCTTCAATCACTCCAAGGTCCAACATTCGCTTGATCTCAAGCTCCACCTCCGCTTGTTTTGCTTTGGGGAGACTATAAGAGCGCTCCCTGACAATCACCCAGGTTCTGTCACAATGTCATGCTCGACCAGAGAGGTCAGAGAGCTCCTGTCATTGTTTGGGTGTCAAATTGGTGCCGAAATTAAGGTTGATTCTCTGAGCGAAGAGGGAACTGCAGAGGAGGAGACAGGACCCCTATCCATCCACGGTTTCAGTAAGTTCATGTGGTAAATCCATTCGCTTCTAGTACTAGCCTAATTTTCTCCAATCTATCACATAACTGCATGATATTATCCAGTATATTGGTAGATGTGAGGGCCTTCTCCTACGAGCATTCTTTTAGGATATCTAATAACCCTCAGAGTTGATGTCCATACAATAATTCAAATGGGCAGAAGCCCAAGAAGGTTTGTTGGACCTCCCGGTAGGCAAAAAATACAATGAGAAGTAAGTGGTCCCAGTTCCTTCCATCCTCACTGACCACCTTGTTCAGCATCTGTTTGAGAGTCTCTCAACAAAACCATTGGTCTGGAGATGGTACACCAAGGTTTTTAGACGCTTTATTTTCAATAACTTAGCCACCTCCTCGAACGTTTCTAAAGTTAAAGGTGTTCCCTGGTCCGTTAGGACTTCTTTAGGGATGTTGACTCACACAAGTTCCTGTGTGATAGTCTTGGAATTGGCTGAATGCAAGAGGACAGCCTCAGAGAATCGGGTGGCATAATTGACAAGGACTAAGAAATATTTATGTCCTCGCGATGAGGGTTCAAGAGGTCCAATAAGAATCTACCCCAGTAAGTTTGAAGGGAGGGGAATTAGAGGTTCTTCCTAGGAATATGTCGCTGTTGACACTCAGGGCATGAGTTACAAAAAGCGACGGACGTTCTTGTTGACCACCAAGCAAATAGAAACTGAGCTTAATGTGATCTAACATCTTTTCCATTCCCAGATGGGCACCTAGGAGGTGTGTGCGCGCTAGTTCACACCTCCCACCAGAAGGTCCGTGGAACTAGGAGCAGGGATCGCACCTCCCCCTCGTGTTCAGCAGCCTTATAGAGAAGATCATTGTTAATCACAAAGTGTGGCCCCTGTGCCATGGGATGCTGCGTGTGCCGGCTATTTTTACGGAGATGACTGTATTAATAGCATTCTTTAGGGAATCATCTTGTTTAAAGGAGCCCGGCATTTGTCTGAATTGAAAATGTTGAATGAGTATTAAGTGGATCGTGGCTGCCTTCAAGGGGCTTGGTTTAGGGCCATGAAGCCACGTCACTGTCTGACAACGAGGATGACAGTGCCAAATCATGCACCATGTCACACTGGACAGCCACATCAACTCTATTTGCTGGAAGTGAACATGGCATGGAAGCAGTCTGGGATGTGTTATCGGCATACATGATTAGGCCCAACTGTATTGCCAGAGTGGTAAACCGGCTACCGCTTATACCTTTTGACTAGTAGTGATCTAGTATCACGTAGAACAGAGGATCAGGCATGATGGCCATCAGGAGGCTTTGGAGATTATCCCCAATGTTGATCACGCAGGAGGCCATGCTGTGCTTCTGCGTCTCACCATGAATACAGGTTATACTGGTCTTTTCATTAAGCCATTGTTGCAGCAACCCAAGTTGGCAAGCAACAATAGAAATGTTACTCCCTGAGTCAAATAAAGCAGAGACTTTGTACCCATTTACTATAGCCACTCCTGTGTGAGGCAGAGACAAAGGGTTAATGAGGGCACAGTACCTTTCTCACTGAGCCCAGTCACAGAAGAGGACAGGCCATCATGATGTGTCTGGGCTCCCCCGACTTGAAATAGTGGGGAAGCGCTGGACTCTTCTCCTTGAGTCTTGTGCCTGGGTCTGTATTACACCAGTTTGGGTCCAAAGGGACACCCTTGACGTGTCGGGCTTGGCAGATAGGCCGTTCGGATCTCTTGGACTGGGACACCGCCCAAGGTCGCTCGATGATCTCTATGAGGGCCTGCCTACGGATCGGCTTTTTATAAGGCCATTTATAAGTGCATCACAGGCCAATTGCTCGACAGTCTTCCGGTGTCGTCTGCCCTTAGCCAATGCCCGGATTTGCCCCAGATTTCAAAAGCCTGTGTATGGGTCAACCGCTCCGGGTCAAAGTGCCACTCGCGGCATTGCCTCATCTGCTGGTCCATGGATATAGCGAACTGTTTGAGGACCTCCGCCCTGAGCTTATCATAATTGGCCACGTCTCGCTCAGAGAGATCATAATAGGCCCACTGCACCTCGCCTTCAGGAAGGGTACCAGAATGTTGTCCCATTTGCTTTGGGGCCAGTGGTTCCTATTTTTTTATCCTCTCAAAAATAAGGAAATAAGTATACATATCGTCCTAGTCCATGAGTAGGACAGGTATCTGTGAGAGCATTTTGGCTTGGTCTTGTTGTAAGGTGAGCCGCGCCTCGATCCTCGCCTCTGATTTGGCCACCTGCATCCGGACTCTCTGCAACTCGATTGCCAGATTAGTCAAGATGGAGTTCAGGTCTGAAGCACAATCCTGCTGATTATGCCAATGTAAAAAGGTGACAAAACAGAGAAAAAAGGTTTGGGGATCCACCCCGTATACTAAAACAAGCAATACAATTCAAAGAATTCAAGAGTAATCCTAAAAGACTGACTGGGAAGGTGAAGTGGTTAGGTCTTTATAGGCAATGTTGTATAAAGTACCTGAAATCCACACATAAAAAAAGTTCAAGTATGTTACCAGAAAGTGACTTTGGTAAAAGTTAGTTTCCTATTATTAAACTAGTTGAGTAAAAGTCTTAAAAGTATCTCATATTTTCTGTACTTAACTATTGTGATGAATTAAGCTCACAAACAAAGCATAAAGGTTTGGGTATTAGCCCCTTGTAATATTTTTTTCTGGTCAAGATGATAAAGTAACTTAAATCAGACATTCAACGACAGTGCTTGTTTCTGCCGCCCTTTATATAGTACAAATTATTCAAAATGGCTACAGGAAATGATTAAAGCAGGATGTGACGTCATCAATGGTGGTCGATGTTGACGTCATCACTGGGGGACCGGAAGTGATGTGGTAAACTGGAGCATTGTTGGTTTAGAATTACATTCTGTGAGGGTATTTATTTCATTATTTGTCTTCTTTATTTCTGTAAGGTCAGAAAGAGAGGCATTAATACTATCATACAACCCCCCATCTGATAACCATTCACTCACCTCTGGGCCTTTTGATTGCCTCCTAAGCGCACGTGTGTGACATGACCCCCCCCTCCAGCCCAGACCCATCGGGTCGGGCGGCCTTAACCGAGAAGTCGAAGGTCCGGGAGAGAGCATCAGCGTTGGCATGAAGAAAACCACGTTGATAAGTGACTCTGAACCTGTAAGGTTGTAAATCCAAGAACCTCCTGGTAACACAAGGATTTGACTCTCGATTCAAGGCCATCCACTGTAAAGCGGCATGATCTGTCACAAGAGTAAATTCCCGTCCCAACAGGTAGTAGCGAAGATGTGTCACAGCCCACTTAATTGCCAAAGCCTCCCGTTCCACTGCCGCATACCTGGTCTCCCTATCCGCCAGTCTCCGGCTAAGGTATAAGATGGGATGTTCAGCACCATCGATGCATTGGCTCAACACGGCCCCGAGCCCGGAATCCGATGCATCGGTCTGGAGAATAAAAGGAATGGAAAAGTCAGGAGATTTTAAAACAGGTGCGGACGTAAGGGCCAATTTCAAGTCACTAAATGCAGCTTCAGTAGAAAGATCCCATACCACTTTAAGAGGAGCCTTTTTCTTTGTAAGATTAATAAGAGGCGCAGCCCTCTCGGAGAAACGAGGAACAAAATGACGATAGTAACTCGCCAAACCCAAGAAAGCCTGAACTTGCCTCTTTGTAATCGGACGGGGCCACTTAACAATGGCATCAATCTTAGAACACTGTGGCTGTACAGACCCACTACCCACCAGATAGCCCAAACATTTGGCTTCATGTAACCCAAAAAAACACTTCTTCAGGTTAATACGAAGACCGGCTTTAGCTAGTGTGAGTAGGACCGACTGCACATGAACTACATGCCCCTCCCATGTGCTGGAATAAATGACTATGTCATCCAAGTAGGCAGCACTAAAGGAATTGTGGGGCCGTAACAGTGTGTCCACCAGACGTTGAAAAGTAGCCGGTGCCCCGTGCAATCCAAAAGGAAGGACCCTGTAGTGCCAGTGCCCACTAGGGGTACTAAAAGCGGTCTTTTCTTTTGCAGAATCCGTTAAGGGAATTTGCCAGTACCCTTTTGTTAAGTCCAGAGTAGTTAGAAACCGGGCATTTCCCAACCGTTCGAGAAGGTCATCCACCCGAGGCATGGGATATGCATCAAACTTCGAAAACTGATTGAGACGGCGGAAATCATTACAAATCCTCCACGACCCGTCAGGTTTAGGAATTAAGACAATTGGACTAGACTACGGGCTGTAACTTTCTTCAATAATGCCCATGTCTAGCATTCGTCTCACTTCCAACTCAACTTCAGCCTTCTTTGCCTCCGGAAGTCTATATGGTCTTTCCCGAACAATCTGTCCAGGTTCTGTGACAATGTCATGCTCAATCAGTGCAGTACGCCCTGGAATCTCGCTAACCACTTCCCGAATAGACTGGATCGTTGTAGCCAACTCCAGTTTCTGTTGTTCAAATAAAGCATCACCGAAATTAAGGGGTTGATATTCTACAAAAAGAGAGCGTGGCTGACCGGAGAGAAACTCTGGGTCCCTGTCCTTCCACAGTTTCAGCAAATTTATATGATAAACACGCTCGGCAGGTCGGCGATTCGGTTGTTTAACCAGATAATCGACCAGCCCTTTTCGTTCCTTAATCTCATAAGGCCCTTGCCAATGGGCTAATAATTTAGAATGTGAAGTGGGAACGAGTACCATAACACGATCACCCGGATGAAATTCCCAGATGGTGGTGTTACGATTATAATAGTGTGCCTGCGCTGCTTGAGCCTTGTCCATATGTTCTTTTAGTACAGGTCTAATTTTATTTAATCTATCATGTAATTGTGCGATATATTCTTATATATTAGAGGAAGAGAGGACCTCCTCTTCCCATCCTTCTTTTAACATATCCAATAAACCTCGAGGTTGTCTTCCATAAAGGAGTTCAAATGGGGAAAAACCTGTGGAGGTCTGTGGAACTTCACGGTAGGCAAAGAGTACGAGGGGGAACAACTTGTCCCAGTTTCTTCCATCCTAGCTAACTACCTTATGTAACATCTGTTTAAGCGTCTGATTAAATCGTTCAACCAGCCCATCAGTTTGAGGGTGATAAACCGACGTCTTCAGATGTTTAATTCTGAGTAACTTAGCAACTTCCCTGAACGTTTCAGAAGTGAAGGGAGTTCCTTGGTCAGTTAATACCTCTTTGGGAATCCCTACACGCGCGAAGATTCCTACTAGTTCCTGTGCGATTGTCTTAGTATTTGCTAAACGTATAGGTACAGCTTCAGGAAATCGCGTGGCATAATCTACTAATACCAATATATATTTATGACCTCGGAGAGAAGTTTCAGTGGGTCCAACGAGATCAATTCCAACTCTTTCAAAGGGTATATCAATTAGGGGAAGAGGAATTAAATTAAATCTGACACTCAGGACATGACATGCAGAAACGTCGGACCTCCTCGTTAATTCCGGGCCAGTAAAATCTGAACTTAATTCGTTCTAAAGTTTTTTCGGTCCCCAAATGGGCTCTGAGTCAATGAGCATGTGCCAATTCACACACCTGACGACGATAGGTACGTGGAATGAACAACAATTCTCGTATAACACCTTCATGTTCAGCCACGCAATATAGTAAATCATTTTTAATAACAAAGTAAGGCATTCGTGGCATAGGTTCATTAGGCTCAAGGCCGTTAACTGAAATTACTGCATTTCTAGCAAATTTCAAGGAATCATCGTTCCATTGCTCCCGTTTAAAAGAGGAAGGGGTAAATTTAAACTGAGAAGTCAAATCATGAATGGGATCTTGGGCAAGCTCAAGGGGTGGAGTCTCGGGCTCCAGGGGTCCTACGGGAGGAGGGAGGCCTCTCGTAGTGCCTGAGGTGCCTTCGTCTCCACTATCTATAGGGTCAATTTCATTACTTTGGGAGATATTACACGGCGTGGAGGCAATCGGAGTAAGTTGGTGACCTTCCATTATCAGGCCCTCCTTACCTACAGGATCAGTTTTTATTTTGCCGCTGTTAATTTGAGACCAATCTCTTCCCAATACTACAGGATATGGAGGATCCGTCATAACCGCCACGGTTATACTGCTCATGACGTCTCGTACCGTAATTACACAAGAAGCAGCTCTGTAATACCGGGTATCCCCGTGAATACATTTTAAGCTGATTTTATGATGCAACCACTGTCGCGGCAAAACAAAACGGCGAGCAACAATAGATATGTTACTTCCGGAATCGCATAAGGCCATTACTCTATAACCATTCAAAATTACTGCTCCTGTACATGGGGAAGATAAGGGGTTAACAATAGCACAATACCTCTCTCCCTTTCCAAAAGAACAATCCATTGGCTCCGGGGATGGACATGCGGTGAATAGATGACCTAGGCCTCCACATTTGAAACAACGCAGAGGTAAGGCAGTTTTTTCCTTCTTCTTAACAGAGACATTCGAAGCTAATCGGGTGGGCTCATTATAAGGCACACAAACCTGTCGGGGTAGGCGAGAGAACCGTTCTGATCCGCCTGATTTACTGACTGCCCAATGTCGATCTACCACCTCAACTAGAGTGTCCATAGAGGCCACGTCTTGTCTGTGGACTAGCTGGGCAAGATTGTCAGGTAATGCGTGAATGAATGTTTCAATTGTTAACAACTCCGCCATTCTTTGGGTGCTGTTTACATCTGGCCTTAACCATCTGTTCACTTTTCCCCAGACCTCGTACACTTGTGTACGTATGGCTCTATCGGGGTCAAATCTCCACTCCCGCCATTCCCTCGCCTGCTGTGCCGCTGATACGCCGTAGCGTTTAAATATCTCTAGTTTCAATAGATCATAATTGGAAGCCTGCTCCTCCGGCAGATCATAATAGGCCCTCTGCGCTTCCCCCTTCAGATAAGGAGCCAGAATGTATGCCCATTCCGATTGCGGCCAGGCGTTTCGTTTGGCATTCCTTTCAAAAATCAAAAAATATGTTTCTACATCATCTCCTTCTGTTAAATATGTTAATAAAGGTGGCACTGACCGGGATGTCTCTGTTCTTACCGCCGCAGCTGCCCTTTCTTCTGATTCTGCCAATCTGGTTTGGGTGTCTCCCAGCTGAAGCTTTACTTGTTGTAATTCTGTTACCAACGTGTTCAGAACTGTATTCAGGTCTTGTCCCTCAGTCATGTTTGGACAATTGTATCCTGCCGACTACGCCAATTGTGATGAATTAAGCTCACAAACAAAGCATAAAGGTTTGGTGATTAGCCCCTTGTAATATTTTTTTCTAGTCAAGATGATAAAGTAACTTAAATCAGACATTTGACGACAGTGCTTGTTTCTGCCGCCTTTATATAGTACAAATTATTCAAAATGGCTACAGGAAATGATTAAAGCAGGATGTGACGTCATCAATGGTGGTCGGTGGGGACCGGAAGTGATGTGGTAAACTGGAGCCGGAATTATTGTTGGTTTTGAATTACATTCTGTGAGGGTATTTGTTTCATTATTTGTCTTCTTTATTTCTGTAAGGTCAGAAAGAGAGGCATTAATATCATCATATAACCCCCCATCTGATAACCATTCACTCACCTCTGGGCCTTTTGATTGCCTCCTAAGCGCACGTGTGTGACATTATCAAAAGCATTTTTCTGATATTAAATGTACTTAAGTATTGAAAGTAAAAGTAAATGTTGTTAATAAAAAGGTAGGCAAATTTTGTAGAATTAAATTTATTCTTTTAAGCTTGTGTACTACCTTAAAATGTAGCCTATTTTACAGTTGTGGGGAAAACTAGGTCTTCATAATTTCCTTCCTTCCATTCATTAATCCACCCCTCCTTTCTTCCCTCCCTCCCTCCCTCCCTTAATCTATCCCTCAGGATACAGTTACAAGATTTAAAAGCTACTCAATAATATACAGTTACATATGACTTTTACCCCATCTGCAACTGTTATAAGTTAATTATGTGCATCAGCTAGCCCTAATTTGTGACACATTTACATTTTTTTTAATTTATTAACTGAATTTTGAATGCTCTTCTTTAACTTGCCACAACCATGGGTATTCCCTCCCCTGGTGTAAATAATAGTTACTTAAGGAAATGAGTGTTTTGCAATAATTGACAGTTTTGTCCAGAGTTGTGCGCTGAATTAATTCCTCAGAATTCAGCGGTAAACTTTATATTTGGTTTTTTTTTTTTGGATTTTATTGATTTTTTTTAAATCGCACAAATAAATCAATTTTTACAAACTTAAGATCGAAAATAAATCAGCCCCCACCCCTGAGAAGGAGAGCTAAGCTAGCAGAGTAAAACATAAAGCTAGTAAAAATAAGTAAGTAGATGAATTATTTTACAGTCCCTCCTTTTCAAAGATCCAAGAGTACAATGGGAAAAAAGATCTCTTAATATATCAGAAAAGGAGTGGAAAATAGAAATGCAGAGACTTCACTCGAGCTCCATATGTGCAAAGCATACAATTATACAACTCAAAATTATATATCGAGCACATCTGTCTCGCCTAAAACTGTCCAAAATGTTTCCAGGGCAAGATCCAACCTGCGAACGCTGCAATCAAGTCCCAACCTCACTGGGTCACATGTTCTGGGCCTGCACCAAATTAACATAATTTTGGACCAAAATTTTTAAGTGCCTTTCAGACATCCTTGGTGTCACAATCCCTCCTAACCCATTAACAGCTGTGTTTGGTATTCTTCCAGATGGTTTTAAAGTGGAGAAGGACAAACAAACTGTGATTGCATTCACTACACTTTTGGCACACAGACTTATTTTGCTGAACTGGAAGAATCCTAACGCTCCTCTTTTAAGTCAGTGGGTAACCGATGTTTTATATTATTTGAAATTGGAAAAAATCAAATATACAGTTAGAGGTTCTGTACAGAATTTTTTTAAAACCTGGCAGGATATAATCAATAAAAGTTTAGAATAAGCTCTTAAAGCACAGAGGAAGCAATTATCTCCGCATCTCTTTTTCCTCTCCATTCATCTTTACTGGCCTATTAAACTCATCAATTTAGGTATGTCTACAAGCCTTAAGTTTTACTCTGTTGGCCATGCTCTCTCTCTTTGGGGTGGGGGTCGACTTGTTTTCTTTGTTTTTTTTTCAATCCTATTATTTGTAAAAAAAATGATTGATTTGTATGAATTATTACAATAAAAATATAAATAAAATTTAAAAAAATAAGTAAGTAGATGAATTAATAAGTGAATAAAGATAAATGGAGAAGAAAAATCCTCAGTGCTTTAAAAGCTTATTCTAAAATGTTATTGATCAGATCCTGCCATGTTTTGAAAAAGTCCTGTACAGATTTTGATTTTTTCCAATTTCAAATAATATATAACATCAGTTACCCACTGACTTAAAAGAGGAGAGTTAGGATTCTTCCAGTTAACCAAGATAAGTCTACGTGCCAATAGTGTAGTAAAGGCAATTACAGTTTGTTTGTCCTTCTCCACTTTAAGCCAATCTGGGAGTACACCAAACACAGCTGTTAATGGGTTAGCAGGGATTGTGACACCAAGGCTGTCTGATAGGCATTTAAAGGTTTTGGTCCAGAATGATGTTAATTTGGTGCAGGTCCAGAACATCTGGCCCGGCCAATTTTCCCAGGATTTATTGCCATGAAGCCTATTGTTACGTTGGCACTTATCATTATAAAGATTGAAAGTATAAATTAGATATAGCTTGCTCTCTTTCTCCCCCCCCATTTTGCCTCCCCACTTGAGGCTGGACCACACTTCACAAAGTCCCCGTCCTCTGACATACCTAGAGACAGAGCATGTCCAAAACAAAACAAGCCCCCCAGAAGCGGCATGTGAGGATTAAAATTGAGATATCTATTGCCAATACAGTCCAAATATTATAAGCATAAAATATAGTCTTTAACAGTCTTGAAATAGTAAGATAGTAAACCCAGGAAATGGTGTTAAATAGTGGCCCTGTATAAGCATAGCAAGCCCTAATACAATAATAACAGTAAAAAAAAAAAACAAAGTGGCCAAGAAGGGGAAAAGAATGTATAATTATGGTACCAGTATCATTGTAAGTGGATCAGACAGCCGGTAAGATCTTCTTTGCCATGCCATTACAAGGTGCGACTCACAATCATATTTCAGAAGAGTGTCAGGCTCAGTTTTCTTAGGTCTTTTTCTGCTTCCTCCATAGTGTTAAAGATGTAATGCTTGCCTTAAATGTCCATTTTCAGTTTGGCAGGATACAAGAGGCTGTATCTGATCTCGGCTTTCCGTAAGCATTGTTTAATATTGTAAAAAGCAGCTCATTTAGCAGCTGTTGAGGGTGAGAAATCAGGGAAGATACAAATGTGGTAATCTCTTGTTTCTGTCTGAGAAATGACATTACATTAAATTTAGATTGTAATTTCTCAAAGTGCACGACAACAGTCCTAGGTTCAGAAGTATTTGATCCCTGGTAAGCTGTTGCTATCTTGGTGTCTGATTTAAAGTCTTCTCCAATTATTTTTGAGAATAGTTCAGCTACGAATTTCACTGGGTTTGGACTGTCACGATTCTCAGGTAAACCTTCGATTCTAATATTATTCCTTCTGCATCCATCTTCCAGAGCAGCAAGTCTATTTCTGAGATTGTTGCATTCAGAATTCGCAGCTGTTGCTTTTCCATCAGTGGTGCATGCAAAATGTTCGGCTGTTTCAATTCGAGTCGTGAATGTCTCCTTAACGTCTTCCAGCTGATCAGCAAGTGCTCTCAGTTTAGACGCATTTTCTTGAATGTGTTCCTCAATTTTTCCAGTAAACCTTTAAAGGCTGCCTCAAAGCGATTATATACACGTTTCTCCAAGTCTTTATTATCCTGCTACAGCTCCAGCCACAGCTTCTTGTTTGTCTTGAACCTACCATTTATTTATTTCTTTATATCTTTCTGAATAGCTTTCTTGAGCTCATTTATGACTGTGGCCATTGTAGTGATCATTACCTTCAGCTTGGACAGATCGTTTCAGCTGTTGTGCTCTGCAAGTGAAGCGGCAAGCCCTATTACAGTTGATGCTCCCGGCTGAGGAGTAGATGAAAGCGCGGACTGCAAGGCCAGTTCCAGTTTCAAGTGATCTTCTGGAATTGATGAGCTATTGTGACCTGCATTACTTGCACATTCGCTACCATTTTCGCTCTCGACTGGAGACAATGCAGCGGAGCAGGGTCCTGGGAAGTCTGTGCTTTTGCCTGTCTGTTCCAGGTTAGTCTCTGAAAGGCCGCACCTTGAACTTGGACTTGATCCCCGTCTAGGCTTGGATGTAGCTTTAGATTTCGTTTCTTTCTGAGCCCCTTTCTTGCCGCTCATGTTTATATATGCTTGCATATACTGTAATAGAACCTCCTCGGGTTGGGTAGATACAGGATACCTCAGGATAATAAGAAATAAGAGAAAAATAACACTACTGCTAATGGAGCTCCGCTTCAGACGTCCATCTCCTGTAATGGATGAGACCAACTCAAACATTATATTTGTGATTCAGATGTTATCAGCAACAGAGCCATAGTGTGGGTGGTGTGAACTGTGCACCTGGCGCCGATCTTTGAAGGGCATTGATCAACGATGTGGTTGTTTTGGGTTAAAAAGAAGAAAAAAATTAATAAAATCATTAATATCACTTAAAATTCATAAAAGGTTTATAGATATCTCTATTTACTTTTGTGATTTTGTAAACAATTTGCACATTAAATGTGTTTGTTATCTTTTACAATCACAGCCGAATTGTTGGAAATAAAAGTGCAGTTCTAAGTAAAATAACAATGAGACTGACACACTGCTTGACAACTGCCATGCCACTAATATATAAACGCACAACTGAGCGGTGCATGCCTTTATTGTTTGAACTGCAATGCACAACCAGTCATTACCCTCTCATAGTGATCCTCTATTTACACGTATCTCTACACTCTCTGTGTGTTTTTGCCATTATTTAAGGTAAGTTGAATTTATGTAGTATATTAGTATATAGGGCGTAAAGCGTTCGACCATTACACACAGACGAATTTTGTTCTGTTCTGAATCTTTATTTTTTTAATATATTGTGTTAATTTTATCAAAAGTATTGTAATTTGTTTATGTAAATACATGAAATTCAAAAATAATATTTTTTTTTTGTTTTCTTTGTGAATACAATAAAGTTATTTTATCCAGCTGGATTGAAGAAGGGCACTTATTTTTCCTTCCGTCACCAGGCGTCATTTTGCCACGCTACAGCTCTGATCAGCAACATTAGCTAGATATCTCAAAAGGCATAATGTTAATTATGATAACTAAATTAAATTAACTTACCTCAATGCTCTCATTTGCACCTGTGCATTATCATTATTAACCAATGTGCTTGCAAAGCAGGATCTCTGATTCGCCTCTTGCTTGTAGTCTGTGTTAGTTGTGGTAATTATACTTCAAAGAAGCATGATATTCTATATGGTGTTCCACAAGGATCTATTCTGGGTCCACTGTTCTTTTTGATCTATATGCTTCCATTAGGTCAAATTATCTCAAGGCATAATGTGAGCTACCACAGCTATGATGTCGACACACAGCTGCATTTATCAATAGCGCCTGACTCAAGTAAAGTACTGATATTCCCAAAAATATAATTACTGTAATGAAAATCAAATCTTATCAAATCTATTGCATAATTGAGCGATAAAGGAATGGAGTGCCTCACTCTCCCAACCTTCTTTTAGGATATCCAATAGACCGCAGAGTTGTCTTCTATATAATAGTTCAAAGGATGAGAACCCCACGGACACCTGTAGGACTTCCCAATAGGCAAAAAGTATGAGGGGGAGTAATTCCTCCCATCCTCGCTGACTACCTTACATAGCATTTGTTTGAGTGTCTGGTTAAACTGCTCTACTAGACAATCAGTTTGAGGATGGTATAGTGAGGTCTTCAAATGCTTTATACAGAATAACTTGGCAACTTTCCTGAACGTGTCTAACTAAGGTCCTACACATCTAATTGGTGAGTAGACACCATACCTCTTTGGGCCAAGAAAAAACATGGCGTGGAGACAACTTGAAACAGAGATTCCCCATCCAGGGCCAGGCCCATTTTTACCTTAGTTATGTGTAACGCTTGTCTGCTTTTGTTTTGGGTCCAGTCCCACCTGAATATAACAGGGAAGGGGGAATTCCACATCACAGCAACCTTGAGGGTGCGGAATTCCTCTTAAAATGTAATTATACAAGTGGCAGATTTTACTAGCAGCTTTCCCCGTAGGTAGAAATCAGACTGGTCCTTCCATAGCCCCACTGTTGTGGAACCACACACTGGCGAGCAACAGTTGAAATCCATCCAACCATTTTCCAACCCGCTGAATCCGAACACAGGGTCACGGGGGTCTGCTGGAGCCAATCCCAGCCAACACAGGGCACAAGGCAGGAACTAATCCTGGGCAGGGTGCCAACCCACCGCAGGACACAACAGTTGAAATGTTACTCCCATAATAAGTGAGTGCAAAGACTTTATAGCTGTTCAAAACTACCACACCTGTGCATGGAGATGAAAGAGGGTTGACTAAAGCACAATAACTTCCTCCTTCAGCTCAGCTACAGTTCATTGGCTTGTTCAACCGAGGGCAGTTTAGGTATAATGTGCTCTGCCTCTCCGCACTCGAAGCAGCTTGCTCTGTGTCGTGCTTGCTGGGATCTTTTCTATGACCATGATCCTTTCGAGGTTTCCGGCGCTTATCCAGCAGTTCTGGACTCTTGGCTGGCATTGCCAGCCAGAGATATTCAATGGTCTCAAACAGAGAATCATGCTTGAATGTAGATCTGTTGGGCAAGAGACTCGGGGAGTCATTTATCAAATAATTACAGGTGACCACTTCTGCTATTTACTAGGGCAAATTGGCATTTGGCTTCAACCAGCGCCCTAGCTTACTCATAAGCCTATGAGCATGTGGGTCGCTCCAGACCGAAACACCATTCATGCCACAGTTTAGCCTGCAGGTCCTCAGTCACACCATAGCATGCAAAGATATCAGATTTTATCCAATTTTAGTTCCCCGTGGCTTGCTTGTCTATGTTATAATAAGCCCTCTGAGCCTCACCTGTCAGAAAAGGTCCAAATATGTGTACTCAATCCTTGCATTCCCAGTGATGTCTTACCACCATTACTTCAAAAATAAAGAGATAAGTCTCAGTGTCATCCTTGGGTCAAAGGAGTAACAACACCAGGGAAGGGCAAAATGCTCTTTCTTCATGGAGTGCCCTCTGGGCAGTTACACAGCTGTCAGACTCTGTCAGTTGGGTCCCCTGGTCCCCCACCTGTACCCCTAGTCTCTGGACAATCTCTGTCAGGGCAGCCACCACTCTAGTCAGGCAGCCAACATCTTCCAGTGTAAATCCTCTAATTTACTGTAACAAAACAAAGCAGACAGTTATAATGAGCTGGGGCACCTTTAAGGCAAAGGAAAAAAAAGAATTAAGGCAAAAAGCAACAAGGTATGAACATCTTTCCAGATGGTGGTCAGACATTGACTGACTCGAAGATGGTGTCGTTGCTCCTTAAGAGAAAGCCAGACTGGAAGGGGCAGGGCCAAGAGACAACAACCCGGAAGTGGTGTCAGGTAGACTGATGGTCATCTGGGGCCTCATGTATAAATTGTGCGTACACACAAAAATGTTGTGTAAGCCTGTTTCTACGCTCACATCGCGATGTATAAAACCTAAACTTGGCGTAAAGCCACACACATTTTCATACCAGCTAAATGCTTGGCGTACACAAGTTCTCCGCTCGGTTTTGCAAACTGGTAGCACCCAGCATCAAAGCAGTGCTTTTGTTTCAGTGTGGTTTCCCTTTCTTTTTAAGATCCACATCCCTGACACGGCTTTACCAAATACACTGAAATTAACCACATATTGTTTATTAGTTTATTAACCTGTAGCAATATAATGGTCCACGTAATGGGCAAACTATTCCAAATACCATAGCTGCTTTAGCATTGTTTCTCTCAATGCACCACTCAGAGTATTTATCCCACTGTATCTGAGTGTGGAATCACAGCTCTACAGCAGTCTATTGAACTGCTCTCAAACGGCAAACTCTTCAGAGCCTTTCCTGTACGATCATCCCGAGAACTAAAAACACACTCAATCAGTCCATCAAGTGCTTCTTGTAGAACTGTTTATACTTATTAATACAATCACCTCACTGTAAACTTGCGATACAGTTATAATATTGCACAACCTGAGCCACTTTATAAAGAGCATATTTACATATGATGACGATATCATTTTTAAGATGAAATGCAGCAAAATATGTTTATTACATTATTCAGAAAAAATGTTAACATCATTTAAATAATTCATCCATCCATTATCCAACCCACTATATTCTAACTACAGGGTCACGGTGGTCTGCTGGAGTCAATCCCAGCCAACATAGGGTGCAAGGCAGGAAACAAACCCCGGGCAGGGCACCAGCCCACTGCAGGGCATGCACACACACACAAACACACCAAGCACACACTAGGGACAATTTAGGATTGCCAATGCACCTAACCTGCATGTCTTTGGACTGTGGGAGGAAACCGGAGTGCCTGGAGGAAACCCACAAAGACACGGGGAGAACATCCAAACTCCACGCAGGGACAACCTGGGATGCGAACCCGAGTCTCCTAACTGCGAGGCAGCAGTGCTACCCACTGCACCACTGTGCCGCCTTATTTAAATAATCTATATTGTTAATAATTAAACGTGAGGATACAGTGACACAGCACTAGAGACAATCTGGTGCCCCATTCAGAGATTGTTCCTGCCTCACGCTGTATGCTTGCTGGGACTTGCGTGACCCTGGATGGATAGATTGATGGAACAATTAAACATGTACTATGAAGATATCTCAATGTTCCTTAAAAGTTTTGAAGAATCAGCGTTCTAAGCTTACAGATGACTTAACATCTATTACATAGCTGATTGTGTGGTGATTGGTTACTAGGAGAAAGAAAAGGAAGGACAGGAATTGGTTAGTATGTTTGAAAGAGACAGTACTGCTGCAATAAATTATTTCATCGAAGATCGCGCATGGCTCAGCAAGCATCTTGAGGGTGGCAGGAGTAATCTCTGGACGAGGCGCCAGCTCGTCACTATCACTGCACCACTGTGTTCCCATGTTTAATAACATGCTTTAACTCCTATCATCTTGAAAATGATATCAAGTATACATCTCAGTATTTTAATTATTCAGAGAGCTGTAATATCACGAATGTAATGGATTCTGTGTCTCTGTCGGAGGAAGAGAGCCCGTTTAAGAAGCACATAGTGACTCACACACATAGAAGAACAACTAACCAAGCTCGTACAAGTTGATTTGCTTCCAGTCCCTTTCATGGCCTAACATTCAAAATATTAAGTTTAAGTTCAAATTTATTGTCATGTGTGCTTAATTTATTTGATGTAAACAGCTCATAATGAAGATTTGATTTCATAAATAAATGTTCATTCTCGTTATACTGAACTTTGAATTTAAAACATACAATAAAATAAGAACTTTAGCAAAGTTATAGTTGCTGATTAGGAAGCTGCTACAAAAATTGCAGATGTTCAAAACAAACATTTTAGAAATTTGAACAGATTAACTCACTGCAATAAAGATAGGATGACAACATTTTTTTTTTCAAACACACCACTAAAGATTGTTTTCTCAAGCTCAAGCTATAGTTTTACCAGTTAAATCTTAATTTGTCATTGTGCATCTTTTTCATGATACTGTGAACCTGCTTGGTATTGATTTAAACTGATTCTTCATTGATTTGAAGAATTATTTAATGATTGTGCTGTTCTGTGATACTCTATAGTTTACCTTTGATTCCACTAAAAGTAAATGAAATGTCTTCTGCCTTATCAGTCATCTTTTCTTTAAGGTGTGGTACATATCTTACAACTTCTGCCAGGGTATGAAAATGTATGAGCACAACTGCATATATAGATAAAGAGATACTTTATTAGTCCCTAGGGAGACATTGTAACTTTACAGAAGCTTGAGAGAGAGAAATAGAACACACACACATATATATAGTGTGATGGATGGCACACATGGGCAGGTATCCCAGCCGGGATGAGGCAAGGTTCCTTACCTGGACAGGAGGTAAGCATTTCAGGGCCACAAAAACAAAGGTGAGGATCATCCTGAGAATGACAGAAGATGCCAATGCAGCAGTAGATACACTGTCATCCTGACTGTTTCTTCAACTTAAAAGGCAAATGAACATTCCACATTAATTGGAGGTTGACCAGTTTTGAATCCTTTCCACCTTACGTTTGTCCTCACTCTGGAGATTCTCCCTTTCCATCTTCCAAAAAGCCACTCCTCCGATAAGGTGTGAGATAACTCTTTCAGCTCAGTATATTTAATATGTTCAATTTTAGGTTCCTCAGAATGTTATACATACTCATGTTGTAGACATAAGGTGCTTTTTGATCCACTACGCTCACCTTGTAACATCTCTCCAATTTTCAGCTTGTCCGAAGAGGCAATCGAGACTGGCTGAAGCTTTGGTCTGAGATGACAGTAGCATATCTTCAATTTAATTTAAATATCCATTAAAAACTTATAGTAACAAGAAACAAACCTGAGGCCAAATCTTAACACTATTTAATAGCAGTCATTTAAAAAGGAAGATCTATCAAAAGGAAAAAAAAAAGAGACAGGAGAGAGCTTCTGTAAAAGGCTGCCACATGACATGGTGCTGAGAAGAAATAGTGTATATTGTTTGGTTGGGCCAAATTATAGTGTTAAAAGCACTGAATGTGGGTGATTACAATATCCCCACAGGAACTAGTGGCTAAGAAGGGATGTTTTGGTAAGTGGCACAAGTAAGTAATGCTCAGGTCTGAAGACAACAATTTGGTCTGCTCACACAAGCCAGTAAGTCTACTTTATCTTGAGGCATCTGTCCACATGTTGGCGAGTCATACATGTGAGATGCTATATAGTAGCTATACAGAAGTCTCAGTTTGTTTAAGGCTGATACTCCCAAATAGATAAACTGTACACATAGGGTACAATAAAACAGATATGCCTAGCATTTATACACAATCCATAATTATCCATAACTACATAGCATAGGGGAACCAAATTTACATACAGGTGAGTTTCCATGATAATACAATAGTACAATAACATACTTAGCTGCATATTTCCCACAGGACAGTAACAATAACACAATACCAACCAATGCAAAATTAGATGATTTATGCTAGAAACAATTGTTAGTATGAATGACTAATACATAGCCTTATGACTTGTGAATATAAAATTAGTTAATGTTTCTGTACCACATGCCAGAATGGAAGGGAGAGTAGAATGACTGTGTGAGGTGTCAGAAGTCATTATTTAGTACTGTTTCAGTCAGTGTATGATATGCATGTCTTGGAAAGATGGAAGCTTTTACCAGTAATAGTTTGTTACAGATTCACTGTCCTCTGTTGTACTTTGCAGTCCTGTGCTGAGCAGGTGGCAGGCTTGGATGTACTGTAATCAGTGACGATGGATTCCATCATGTCCTTCTAGAAGATTGTGAATACATGGAGACATTTGGGACTTCCTCATGCATCTAAGAAGGAAATGGCATTGGTCAGCCTTCATGGTAAACATTTGCTAAATCTTGTTTTTTACACATAGTTTAATGTTCTTAAGCCTAACAGTTGTAGAAAAGCAATTGATAATATTGTAAATAGTCTTTTAGTCCCCCTCCCCCCCAAAAAAGATTTACGTTTACTTTGATTGGCCATTTTATTAAATGATAATTTATATTTTATTATATACAGTATATCTAAATACGATTAAGTTAATGTCACTCTTGCCTTTAGAAAAATCTTTCTCTGGCAATAAACTTAAAAAGGTGACAAAATTACAGCATTGATATTTTGTCCTATGCCATATAGTTGTTGCAGATAGGTAGTCAGTGATGCCTAACTCCATATAGCTTGTTTTATACCACCCCCACAAATGCAGAATTGGTCTGAGAGCTCTTAACAGCATGAAGTATGCCACTTCATTTCAGAAAAATTCCTCTCTTTGAGACATGGATCATTATTCTGGTGAAAATGCCCATTCACACCTCTGGCATGAAAAGATGAACCAAAATCAGAAATGTTGTTTGGATATTGTGGGCTATTCAAATGTCATTCTAGTAGCCAATGATACACAATTATGCAATCTCTCTTATTGACACTTGCTAGGATGGGAACATGCATTCAGAGTTTTCAGCTTATCCTAGTCTTCCCTTCAGTGTTAATGAGGAGCAAATAGCATCCATTAGTCCAGATTAATTGTTCTTTAGCCCAGTGAAGTTGTGTCATTTCTATTGGGCCAAGCAAAGAAGACCACAGTTGGGTCATTGACTTTCATGTCCCCATTTTGTTAAGCTAAGACAGGTTTTCCATTCTTATAAATCTCTTTCAGCAATAAACTTGTACTATGCCATACACCGATATGACATAATATGCTTACTTTCTTCTGTTTCAGTCTTCTTGTTACTGTATTTGATTGTGCTTTCTCCTGTGAGAATGACTGAGCTTATAATTGCAAATCACCTCAAAACCTGAGGACTACCAGAAGGTCAGTGAAGACACGGGGTTAGGTGTTGGTGACTCACAGTCTCAGTCATTATCACAGAAAACAGTACAATCAAATCAAATAACAAGAACACTCAACACAAACACAGCATCAAGTTGACTGAAGCACTGCATCTATTGTGAGAATGAGTGACACTTTGCCGCATATGGCCTGTTTATACTGAGGCGCAGGAAGCTGCAGACGTGGTTATGTACAGAGGTTTCACACTTCAAGCGTTCAGTGAGCAGCAACAATATCCCATGGCTTTACTCTGAAGTTTTTCTTTGCCTTTAAATATCAGTCTTGCAGATATTTACACTATGGCCTGCTCAAGCTTTCATCGTTGCCCAGGGTCTAGGCAATTTCACACCATGAATCTGTGCACATTTGGCTATCACTGTGTGCTTTTAATGTTGGATTATGTTGGTGTGGGTAGCACCAAATAATAAGTAGATTGAAAGAGAAGCATGAAAGCAAAGCATCAAGTTGACTGAAATACTGCATCTGTAGTGAAAATTGCCAAGACTGCATTTGCGAGTCACAAACACTCTGCTCTGTTCTGAGCTTCTAATTGCCAGAAGGTAAACTTGGAATGACTCTGAAGATGATCAGATGTCAGATTTCTGACACAGACTCCATCATTCTCACAGCAGATGCTGTTATAGTGTGTTCATATGTTGTGTTTCGATCAACTTGTCTTTTGGATAGCTCACATATCTTCTCATTATATCTTCAAAATTCATGATACCAGACCAGAAGTAACACAAAAGCAATTTTCACCACCCTCAAAAAGATTCTTTTTTACTCTCATCATTTTTTTTTCTTCACGTTCATTTTTTTTTCTCAATCAATTTTTTTTACCATCAGTAAAGGGCTCCATAGTTAGCCATAGCTCCATGGCTTAGAAAAAAATGTTAAGTTTCTGACACAATGAGATTCTATGAGGACCATCGCTGAATAAACTGCAAACATCATCAAAATCATTCATGCAAAAATCTCACTCATTTTGCATGTCCCATAAGTCAGATATCCAGTTATATACTCATAACATTCCATATACTTGTAATTTGTCTAAACCAGAAAATTATCTTGTGAACAACTGGAGGATGCATGCCTACTGCAGAGAAATGCTCTCAGAGTGCTACAACTACATTCAGTAACATAACGTCTGTAATTAACAAACATTGGCATTTTTGTACAGATCAACAACTGATCTTAAATTGGCCAGTGCAACCACAATTCAAACATCTTTCCTCAAACTCATAAATTGAATTAACCTTTTCTAGATGCATAAGTCATCTCACATTCATACTAGTAATATGAACTAAAGTTTCTAAAGGAGTTTTACTCTTCTCTCTGTTTTTAATTTTTTTCCTCCTATAATCAAGAAAAGATTTTAACCATAAAATTCACTACTGCATACTCAGAACTGCCAAGTTCATTCCCAACCAACTCATTCTCCAACATTCTTTTTCATGTTATTTAAAAATTTCTTACTGCAATAAGTAACAAGTTCTGCTCTAAGTTCATCTCATGTCCTCTCATCTTATCAACCATGTTTCCCGTTTTGAATCGTGGTATCAGCAAGCCAAGCAGGTCAGCTCAGACTTACCCATCCCTAGCTGCAGATTCCAGCTCTTTCTGGGGAATTCCAGGTGTTCCCAAGTCAGTCAACAGATATTATCCCATCCAGCTTGTCATGGATCTGTTGTAGGATCTCTGTCCAATGGGGGAGCTATCCTGGGAGCATCCTTACAAGAAAACTCAACTGTCTCCACCTGATCCGGAGGAGCAGTGACACTACTATGAGCCTCCTCCAAATTGCTGGGCTTCTCACCCTATCACAAAATGTCAGCCCAGCCACCCTGTGAAGAAATCTAATTTCTGCCGCTTATACTCACAAACTAACTTTTTCTGTCATTACCCATAGCTAAAGACCATAGGTGAAGACAAGGACGTAGATCAACTGGTAAACTGAGAGCTTCGTCTTTAGACTCCGTTCTCACATCACCACCACGAACAGTTACTGCCACTCCAATCCACTTGTCTTGCTCCCATTTTACATCACTCATGAACAAGACAAAGAAACTTGAATTCCTCCACCAAGGGCAATTGTTCTTCCACTCTTTTGTAGAGAACAATCCACTCTTTCCAAGAGAGAACCATGACCTCAGAATTGGGGATGCGAATACTCATCCCAGCCACTACACACTCGGCAGTGAATCACTCAAATGTGTACTGAAGTCAGATGAGGGAAAGAAGACAATATCCTTTACATAAAGCAACAAGGCTACCCCAGCTTCAACTTGACTCCCTCATATCCTCGACTGCACCTTGTGGTGGGCGGCTGGGGGCTGTGCCCAGCCGGGACGCCGAGAAGGACCGGGAGAGGGACTGTGCCTCCCCCGGACCACGAGAGGGCAGCCGCCCTGGTTTGTTTGGGGGCCACAGGAATTGAGCATGGACGCTCAACCCTATAGGGGGCCATGGCCACCGCCAGGGGGTGCCCAGAAGACTGTGAAGCCCTGGACGTCAGCACTTCTGCCACACCCGGAGGTGCTGCCGGACGTATTACCAGGGACACCCGGAGTGCTTCCGGGTGTTCATGTGGCACTTCCGCCACACCAGGAAGTGCTGCAGGAAGCTCATCAGGAGGCACCTGGAGCACATCCGGGTGGACATAAAAGGGGCCTCCTCCCTCCAGTCATCAGCCGGAGTCGGGAGGAAGAGGACAAAGCTCAGAGGAGAGGAGTGGAGGCGGTGAAGGTAGGCATTGGAAGGCCCGGACTTATGGGTGATTGGTGCAGGGGCACTGTGTGCTGTGCGGGACTTGGCAAGTGTAAATACTGTAAATAAACACATGTGTTGGACTTATTGGTGTCTGTCTCTGTCCGGGCTGAACTTCCACAACCTTGATATCCTGTCTTTGAAAACCCCAAACAGGAGTTTGATGGAAACCAACACTCACAGTGAACAAGTTTGACTTAAGTTTTCTGACACAGCTCTCACTGCATTCATATAGGGAATAAATAGCAAGTAGGAGCACCCTTGTTCCCTCATATTTCTGCATTACCTCCTAAACATATGCTGAGGGACACATTAATATGCTTTTTTCCAAAACTACAAATCATACTCCCATGCATCCTTGAGAAACTGTGCCAGAAACAATAGCTGTTCTTTTGTTCAGTTGTTCCTTCTGTATCTTTGGCTTAGATATTGGATGGATTCTTCCCTCCAGCACCCTTGCATATTCCTTATCTGGGAAGGCTGAGAAGTACAATCCCTCTGTAGTTGGAATACACACTCTGGTCTTTTTAAAATATGGGGAACACCACACCAGTCTGCCATTCCAAGGGTACATTACCAGCTTTCCATACAACACTGAATAAGGGTGTTAAGCAAGATATCACAACAATGTCCAATGTTTTCAACATCTTAGGTCATATCCTCCCAACAGCCTTACCACCATGTAGTCCTTGAACCATCACAGTGACTCTGAAAACAGTGATGGGAGAAAAAAAAACATACATGCCCAACGCTGCCTCCTGGTAGGAGGGCATGTCCTCCAGGTTAAGGTGTTCCCCAATGTGTTCCTTCCATCAGTCAACAATTTCCCCAGAAGAGTTTTTGCACCTAGCTATTACTGCTTCACACAGGCTGGGCAAGACCACAACTTCTCATTCAAAGGCATCAAACAGTTGCCAGAACAGCCTCAAGACCATAGAATAGTCTTTCTCCAAAGTTTCTTCAAAGTTCTCCCATGCTCGAGCTTTTGTCTCCACAGCAACTTCTGCATCAGTTTGTGATGATGTGGGTTTGCTCCACGCTCCCATCATCCTTCCGGGAGCCCTTGAACCCAACACCGTCAATAATGTTACAGATGAGCTTGGCAGTGAGGCATAACAATGAAGCAAAGGGGATGGTGTAAAAATACCAAGTGCTTTTATTAAAACAAAACCAACAAAACAGTGTTCAAATAAATAGTGCAGTGCTTCATATCTTTAAATAAATAATCCATAAAAATAAGTGAAAAGTGGAGGTTGAAATCCAATAGAAAAAAAACAATCCTTTAAAACAACGACGAAGTTAAAACAATGGCTGGAAGCAGTCTCTTTAAAAACACAAAGCCCAGTGTCTTCTATTACTGCTGACTCCCCCGTTTCTCCCATCCAGGCTATGCACCAGGGGAGTCACCCTACATGCAGCTGACCTTCTTTGCTCTACTGGTCTGGTGGCCTTCCGATCCCTGGCTCCGGTTCTGCTCACCTAGACTGAGACTTGAGTTCCCCAGCGACCAGGACACTCACACTGGGGCTTCTATTCTAAATCTCCAACTCCCGCTGCCTTTGCTGTGGCGAGCCAACCTTCTCCGAGTCACTCCTGCTCCAAACAAGCGCTCAGCAGGAGCGACCACTACCATCGGCCCTCGGGTGCCGGCTAAACACCCCACTTGCACTCGCCTCTCCCAGCTGCCTACATACAGCCGTAAGCCTGCTCGCTCACTCTCCTTCTCTCTCTCTCTCTCTCTCTCTCACACACACACACACACACACACACACACACACACACACACACACACACAGGCTTTCTCCCTCCTGCTTCCTGTCATCTTCTCCTCCTTAACCTCCGTCAGTCTTTTCTTTCTATATCCTTCCCCACTAGCCGCCTTGCGCTACTATATATCAAGGGAATGTGGATCAGCTGTGGCAATCAGCAGCTCCCGGGAACAATTACGGATGTGGACGAATCCTCACCTGTGCACTTAAGTGAGAACTGCCCGCATCACTAATTCCCCGGGAAACGCTCGGCCACACACCACCACGCCCCCTCACTAAGCCGCTCAGTGCTGTAATTATTTATTTTAAAAGTGGCCTTTTTGATGTGAGCTGTGGACCTGCTATACCATACAGTCCTCTTAGCCTGTTGGTACCTCTCAAATAAGTCAGAAGATCGCAAAGACAGGATTTTTGAAGGCTAACTTCTTCAGTCTGACAGCTTCCTTCACCTTTGGAGTCATCCATCAGATCCTAGGGTTGCCATTATGACATACACTGACCGTCTTACGACCACAGCTTCCATAGCTTCAGTCTGACAGCTTCCTTCACCTTTGGAGTCATCCATCAGATCCTAGGGTTGCCATTATGACATACACTGACCGTCTTACGACCACAGCTTCCATAGCTATGATCTTGAACAGGGTCTACCCGGACTCAATTTCCCCAACTTCACTTTACACATGGGAGAAGTTCTTTTGGAGATAGGTGTTGATCTCATCATGTACAGAAGCATTTGCCAGACATTCCCAGGAAACCCTAACTACCAAGTAGTGATCAGCTGACAGCTCTGCCCTTCTCTTCAATCAAATGTCCAAAATATATGGCTTCAAGTCAGATGAAACAATCACAAAGTCTATCATAAACTTCAGCCCAATGTGCTCAGGTACAAGTTACACTTATGAGCCTCCTTGTGTTTGAACACTGTGCTTACTGTGGACAATCCATGACTAGCACAGAAATCCAATAACAACTCATCATTCTGGTTAAGATTTGACAGGCTCTCAGTGAGGCGTGAGTCTTTTTTCTCCTGCCCTTGGCAAAGAGAGGTGCAAAGTGTTTTTAGGTAAGAAAGTGCATGCATGCATTAGTGTGAGGAGGGAATTCCCAAAGAAACAAAACTTACTTTTGTAGTGCGTATCAGCTCTTCCAAGGGACAGTGTCGGGATGCACTAGTGCTTGCTCACGTGAGGCTGCTAAGCCCTATTTATTACATGCCTTGCAAAGGTTGAGAGGAGCACCTGTGCAGACAGCGCCTGCGTCAGTCACCATTGCTGAAAGACAGCAACATGTCGCGGGACTGGATAAAGATTTATGCCCAGAATATAAGAGGCACTTCCTGCCTCGTAAGGGTTGTCTTTAGACCCTGTGGTGTGGATAGCGTGGTTGGTATAGCTTTTTTCAATTAGTATACCAAGCAGCGGCTTGTACCTAATTTTTTTTGTAAATTTCTTGTATATATTATAGATATCTCCTAGTTTAGCTTTATTTTGGTGAAGATATTTATATAGATTTTGGGTTTTGGTGAACTGCTTTTTTTTGTTCTTGTATATACACTTTTTTTCTCTTGTAAATATTTTTGGCATTCTTTGGACTTAATGTGTAGTTTCTTCCTAAACTTATTTTCTTCATTTAGGAAGACCAGCAATTTTTTTTGCGTATAAACATTTTATATTTATATAAAGTAGTGGCGCAGTGGTAGTGCTGCTGCTAGTGCTGCTGCTTTGCAGTAAGGAGACTGTTGAAGATTGTGGGTTCGCTTCCCGGTTCCTCCCTGTGTGGATAGCGCTTTGAGTACTGAGAAAAGCGCTATATAAATGTAATGAATTATTATTTATTATTAAAGTATACTGTATGTATATTTATAATTTTTTGGACTGGAAATTTTACTGTATATATTGATTGGGACATTATTTTTGTTGTTTTGTTGCACCTGTAAATAAACCCACTCTTCTTTAGAAATACCACCTTTTTGTCTGTGTCTTGTAATAAAGGCGCTATATTGCGCATGACCCGACACAGACTGGACATAGAGGCATGTATAAAAACCAAGAAATCTTTTATTTTCTTCAGCTGGAGGGCTCGTCTTCCCCGTGTCCCACAGCCACAACACATTCCCAAAGTAACACAAACACACCAAAGTAGAACACTCTTCCTCTGTACCACCACTCCTCCCAGGCAACCTTGTCCTCCTTCACCCGACTCTGGCCGCTGAGTGGTGGTCACTGGCTCCTTTTATTGGGTACCCGGAAGTGCTCCAGGTGCTTGATTGCCGACATCTGGCTGCACTTCCGGGTGTGGCGAAACCAGTGCCCAAAAGGGGCCAGCAGCTCCTGCTGCCGCACCCCCTGGCGGCGCCTGTGGAATCCAACAGGGCTGCACAGAACTCCAACCCCCATGAAGCCATGGGGGATTCCGAGGCACAACTGCAACCCAGGGAGGCTGCCATCTAGCGTCCAGGGGGAGATACTGGGTTTCCCATCCTTGCCCCCCTGGTACATATGGTGCAGGGGCATCCTGGCCAGGCATGGGCCTCGGCCATCCGCCACAGTCTTCATATCTGACTTCTCACAAATCTTCTTCCAGTCAGTCCTGCACTACAAAACGGCCACTGTATGGTCTGATGCTAACCTTACCACTACACAGGGTGTCACAGTATTCCACAGTTAACTCCAGATTATATGAGAAAGTGCAACAATAGTTGCGCTTTCCTTTTTTGTTGTAACGGAGCACTTTCACCACTTAGGAGCCAACACCTGTCCTTGAAGCCGATGTTGGCCTCACCTGGGTGTCATGGTGTTCAAATGCCCCTCAACTGGAAGACGCTGGCTTCGACAGAGGAAAGTAGTGGTCTCCCCTAGACTTTCTCATATACTCAGATATGGGGATAGATATTTGAGGAGTAAACCGCAAGACAATGATATTTTTTATTATGTACATTAAAGAACTATTAACAACAAATCAAATCAAATTAATAATATATAGCTATTCAGTTTGAATGCTGACAATTAAAAAAATTATGCAGAACCATATCACTCAATGTTACCAAGTAACAGGAGAGATCCGTTAGGGTTTCTGTTGTCTTTGTCAAAGACAGGAGTGATTGCAAGCTACCTAAAAGTTCTAATGATTTGCAGTCAAGACATTTTCCCTAGGTAGGATCTCAGAATTTAATCAGTGGTACTTATTAATAATGCAAGACAACAATAGTTTAACAAGCCCCACAAGTATAAGACAGGAGACATGTGCATTTTATTTATTTCCACCAAAGCTGAATGTTTCAAGCAAATCCCACATTTGGTAAGAAATCCCATTATAATTTGTAACATATTAGAAGTTGCTTCTATACATATAAATTCTTCCTGGAAAATATAAGGATAAATCAGCCCAAACAAATCTCTTAAGTATTGAAACTTAAGCCAGTTTTCAGGCACAACTTTTGCAATTTTCATAGACAAACTCTGTGCCTGAAACCAATATTTGTGTCTCAAGGAAGCTTGCATGTTAGCATTAAATATAAAAATAATATCTATCAATGACTGAGTGTGGCATGCTTCACACTTGCTTCACTTAATACGAAATAAAGAACTGAACTGAGAGCAAAGTCTTAAAAAGCTAAAGAATGAAAGTAAACATGTGAACTGATACAGCTATAGCAACATGGATTAAGGCAAGTTAAAAACTTTAATACTATCACAATTATTAAATAATGAACTAAGGTGCTGTTTTGATGTTTGCATGGGCATGCAAAACTGCTGAAGGAATTCCAGACAATTTCCCAAAGTATTTGTTCCATGCGTACATTATCAAAACATTACATAATTCACTAAAGGCTGAAAATATACACTGTGGAAACAAAGTGATTTCAGACTGTAGGGGCCATAAACACCATCAATAAAAAGAGTAGCACATCACTAGTAATGATGTGAGAGACTGCCACTTACCTCTACACATGCACAGTGTGACAATTGCCAGGTACCAAGTTCACAATAACCTTTTATTAAACAAATTACTTTTTTACAGGTTTCACAATAACAAATAATCTCTTTTCTTTCCTTCCTTTTTACATTCATATCCTCATTCTTCCTGGCAACCACTGTCCTATTCTACTCAACCGTGGCTTCCTGGGTGACATGGAGGGCTCCCTTTTAAGCCAAAAAGAGGAATACTTCCAGTGTCAAACCACTGCCTCTAGAAAGCACTTCCAGGATAAGCAGAACCACCTTGGAACAGTGGATTCACTCTCAATCTCTACCTCTGGCAGTACCCACAGAACCCAACAGGGGAGCCCTATAGAACCACAATGCCTATGCTTCCCTATGTCCACACAGAGGTTTGCCAAGTGGGATTTTGCCACCCATTGTATGGGGAACAACAAAAGCCTAGGAGGCAGTCTAACTTATGGTCCACTTTTGTTTCTGTTCTCCCAGCTGGGTAAAGGTTTTCTAGTCCTTGTTGCTGGAATGCCAGCCCTAGTGCGCCCGCTGTGCCAGTGGCCATCCTTGCTAGTTTCCTGGCTGAGGCAGGGAGTGCCATAACTCTCTTCATCATTGTCAGTTATACTGGCCTCCCATCCAAATAAGGGAATGGTGTCCATCTCACACCAGGATGCCAGTCCATCTATGACAAAATCAATAATTAAATGCCTTGACTGTTACTGTTCTGTTTCTGTCAGAAGCAAAAATCACCAAAGCCCAAACCTCTGTGTCAGAGTAAGAAGAAATCCTGCACAGGAGTTTCTCAAAGTAAGAGACTAGCCATCTTGAGAGAGTTAATATCAATCAGCAAGTGAACCAAAAAAAAAACAAAGTACGGACATTTTTAGCAAGAGGTATTTTCTCCAGAAACCAGTAAACACACCACAGACAGGACTAGAAGGTAATTTCTCAGTATCATAATGACAAAGAAAACAAAAGATGATTTCAGTTCATAAACTGATTAATATTTACTTCAGTCTTATGACACCCACAGTAAGGATTTTAAAGACATGTAAGCCTGACTTAGACATTGGGAAGGTTAATCTTTGAATAATGGGTTGTATAATGAAAATAAAATCACAGACAGGCTTTTAAACTGTTTAGAAGGAATTGTGGACACCATATAACCATTCTTAAACCAGAATAATGTCAAGGAGGAAAAAGTATCTGAATACAGAAATTACTATCAAAGAAAGAAAAACCACAAAAGAAGTGTGTACACAAGAAAGAAGGGCAAGTACAAAAAATGTGGGGTCTTCTTACTATTAAACAGTTTTACTATGACTCATCTCAACTTCAGTTTTTTTTTCTCAATATATTTCTAGATTGGCTCCTGAGGTCACTCCCAGTCTAGTCCTGGAAATTATTCTGGATTCATAGTGGGACTATTTGGGCAAAAGAAAACCTGGACACAGATCCACTTACTGTGTTTCCCCGAAAGTAAGACCTAGCAGTAATTTCTGATGTAATGCTAATATAAGCCCTCCCCCGAAAATAAGACCTACCGCTAATCTGCCGTTTTTGCATCTGTCCTGAGAGCTGCCCTGGTTACAAGGTAAGGCGCTTTTGCAAGTAGTTAAAAGAGTAAACGTTGTCTTTTGTCCAACATAACATCGGATAAATATTTTTACCCCCAGACAAGATGAGTGCAAAAAGAAAGAGCTACTCCGTTGAGTACAAAAAAGGGAGTTAACATAGGAGGGGGTGCTCAAGGGAGTCCGTGATACCAGTAGTGCTGCGCTGGCCGGGGCTTTTGGGGTGCACGTTTTTCCTACTGCGGTGGGTGAGTGTGGAACAGCTTTCAACCTCGTTTTTTGCTTCTTCTCGTTCTTTGTGGTCGGTGAGCGGCTGTGGGCTTTTGTTTCCTGCTGGGGAGGGGTGCTGCATTTCACCTTTTTTAGGTGAGAAAAATCATTTCTCGTTTGGGAAGGGGTGAGGTGTGGTGTTTTTCGGGGTTCGCGGCTGTGCGTTGGCCGTAGGGATCGAGAACGGCAGGAGACGGGGTTGAAACTTGGGGCACTACCTTGGAGTAAGTTGTTCTGTGTTTGCCCGCAGAGGCAGGGGAGGTTTGTGCTCATGGGGGGCTCCGTCCAGCGCGGCGCTATTACGGATTCTTTTGGGTACCCCCTCGTAGAGTAGTTTGTAGAACATGAATACCGTACATGTTGATTTGATTGTTGAACAGGCGTTAACGTACCAGTAGCTTGTACTGTATAATTGTTGAACAGGAATAAATGTACTTACTTTTTTGAACTTCAATAAAAATAAGACCTACCCAAAAATAAGCCCTAGTGCATTTTTTGGACCTAAAATTAATATAAGACACTGTCTTATTTTCGGGGAAACACGATAGTAGCAACTTATTGCCTTTTGGGACTAAGAGCCTCTATAGACTGGAAGGTGTTGCCATTCAGGTATCCCTTGTCAATTGCACCACTAGAACACTCCATACCTGCACAGAACATATCACCATCTAGTGTAATAAAGCACAAGACACTCATAAAGTTTTGGAGTTTGAGCCCCTTTTACTGTAACCAAAACGTTTCTGTCACTTTGTTTTTACAAAACTCAAAAGACATTGAAGGGAGGGAGGACGGACAGTTTATAGTGGAGGACCGAAAATTAAACTGTGAAATGCTGGGAGAATCGTGATGGAGTATGGGAGTAAGACGTCATCAATGGGTAAGCAGAGGGAAGGAAGGAACCCGGAAGTGTGCGTCTCCTAAAGCCATCTGGGCGATCTTTACGGCAGCGGTTTTCCCGGCCTTTCTAAGGAAGCAAAGAAAGATTAGTACACTGCTGTTGTCCCCCTGTGGGATTTGTCATGAAGCAAACCGGGTCGTTAAGTTGCTCCTCAAGCGCTCGTGCATGACAGGACCCCCCCCCCCTTAGCCCAGACCCATCAGGTCGGGCGACCTGAACCGAGAGGTCGTGAACCTGAGAGAGCGCATAAGCGTTGGCTTGCAGGTTGCCTCGGCGATAAACGACAGTAAACTTGAATGGCTGCAGGTCCAAAAACCACCTGGTGACTCAAGGATTCGAATCCCGATGAAGGGCCATCCACTGGAGGGCGGCATGATCCGTCACCAGGGTGAACTCTCGGCCCAACAGGTAGTACCGCAGGTGAGTCACTGCCCATTTGATGGCCAAAGCTTCCCGTTCCACCGCTGCATACCTCATCTCCCGGTCCAACAGTTTCCGGCTCAGGTATATCATGGGGTGTTCAACACCGTCGATGCACTTGCTCAGCACGGCACCAAGACCTGTGTCCGAAGCATCGGTCTGGAGAATAAAAGGAAGTGAGAAGTTAGGAGTTCTTAATATAGGTGCCGTTGTAAGGGCCATTTTTAAGTCACTGAATGCTCGTTCCGTTTCCTCGTTCCACACCACATGTAAAGGGGCCCTTTTCTTTGTCAGGTCCGTCAAGGGTGCTGCTCTCTTGGAAAAACGAGGTACAAACCAGCGGTAGTAACCCGCTAATCCTAAGAAGGCTTGCACCTGTTTCTTGACCATCGGACATTGACCTTTCGCAAGCGTCAGGAGTACTGTGTATACCTGCACTACATGTTCCTCCCAGGTGCCGGAATAGATGACCACATCATCCAGGTAGGTGACACAATAGGACTGGTGGGGCCTTAGCACTCTGTCTACCAGACGTTGGAAGGTCGCCAGTGCCCTGTGAAGCCCGAATGGGAGTACCTTGTATTGTCAGTGACCTCTAGGGGTACTGAAAGCAGTTTTTTCTTTCGCGGATACCGTTAAGGGAATTTGCCAATACTCCTTCGTTATGTCAAGAGTAGTCCCTAGTCTCTCAAGGAGCTCATCTACTTGGAGCATGGGGTAGGCGTCAAATTTAGAGACCTGATTAAGACGTCTGAAGTCATTGCAAAATCTCCACGACCCATCTGGTTTGGATACGAGGACAATAGGACTGGACCAAGGGCTATGGCTCTCCTCAATGATGTCCATGTCTAGCATTCGTTGAACCTCTAGCTCCACTTCAGCACGTTTCGCCTCAGGGAAGCGATAGGGTCATTCCCTGACAACCACTCCCGGGTCTGTCACAATGTTGTGCTGAATCAATGAGGTCCGGCAAGGTGCTTCGCTGACCACCTCCGGGACGGACAGGATTGCTCTTTCGAGGGGAAACAAATTGGAGCCGAAGTTAAGCGATGCATTTTCTGAGAAAAGGGAGAGAGCTGGGCCGGGAGGAGGGTCGTCCTCCCTGTCCTTCCATGGCTTCAGTAAGTTGATATGGTAGACTCTCTCACTCGGTCGACGGTTTGGTTGACTCGCCAAATAATCGATGAGTCCTTTCCTCTCCTTAACTTTGTAGGGCCCTAGCCAATGGGTCAACAATTTGGAGTGGGAGGTGGGCACAAGCACCATTACGCGATCCCCTGGCTGGAATTCACGTAGGGAGGTGTTCCGATTATAGACCTGCGCTGCTTGAGCCCCGGACATGTGGTCTTTGAGTAAAGGTTTAATTTTAGCTAATCTATCACATAACTGCGCGATATATTCTAAGGGGTTGGTGGAGGGAAGTGCCTCCCCTTCCCAGCCTTCTTTTAGTACATCCAATAGGCCCCGGGGTTGCCGTCCGTGTAGCAACTCAAAAGGGGAAAACCCCGTGGAAGCTTGAGGCACCTCCCTATAGGCGAAAAGCACTAGCGGTAAAAGCTGGTCCCAGTTCCTACCGTCCGCGCTGACTACTTTGCGGAGCATCTGTTTAAGGGTTTGATTGAACCGTTCTACAAGTCCATCCATCTGTGGATGATAGACGGATGCCTTAAGATACTTAACCTGGAGTAATCTGGCAACCTCCCTGAACGTATCTGATGTAAAGAGCGTACCCTGATCCGTGAGGATTTCTTTGGGTATGCCCACTCGGGAAAACAGCCCTACTAGTTCCCGTGCAACGTTTTTTGTGTTAGCGGCTCGGAGGGGAACCGCTTCAGGGTATCGAGTCGCGTAGTCAACCATCACTAAAATATACTTGTGACCACACACCGAAGGTTCTAGGGGTCCACCAAGATTAACACCGATCCTCTCAAAGGGAATATCTACAAGGGGGATCGGGATCAGGGGAGCGCGGTCCCTTTGGGGTATCTGGCGCAGCTGACAGACTGGGCAAGACTGACAGAAGCGCCGGACCTCCTCATTGACCCCGGGCCAGTAAAACCAGAGCTTTACTCTCTCCAGTGTTTTTTCGGCCCCGAGATAGGTGCCTAGAAGGTGGGCGTGAGCTAGCTCGCAAACCTCCCGCCGGTAGGTCCGCAGCGCTAACAACAACTTCCGCACCTCGCCTTCATGCTCTGCGACTCGATAAAGCAACTTGTTTTCTAGTACAAAGTAGGGTCCATGTGGTGAGGAAGCCATTGACAATATGTCATCAGCGGACACGATAGCATTCCTGGCAAACTTTAAGGAATCATTGTTCCACTGTTCACGTTTAAATGACGCCGGCGTAGACCGATACTGAATGTCCAAGCCGGCGAGTACATCAGGAATTGGGTACGTGGGAGCACCCGCCTGCCCCGGAACCCCACCCGGGTGAACTTCTGGGTCGAGGTCTGGCGCCGAAGAGAGCTCCCCCGACCCCTCTACGTCATCAGAAGTTGCTGAGGAGCACGGCGTGGGAGCAGCTGGGCGGGGCCCTTGACCCTCCATAATCAGACCCAGTCGAGGAATAGGAGTGGTGATAGTCCTACCGCATTTAGTTTCCGACTAGTCTCGTCCCAAGATGACTGGAAAGGGGGGCTCTGGCATCACAGCGACCACCAGCTGTTTAAGAGTCCCTTCCCAGGTAATGTAACACCTTGCGGACCTATATGCCCTGGTCTGCACACATTTAACGCCCAGACACTGAGCGAGCCACTGTCGCGGTAAGACATAACGGCGAGCAACAATGGTGATGTTACTCCCAGAATCAAACATTGCAACCACCGAGTGCCCATTTAACAACACCACTCCCGTATTTGTGACCGCCAGGGGATTCGACAGTGCACAATACCTTTCTCCTTTGGCCCAGCTGCAGTCCATAGGCTCCTGGTTGAGAGGGCATGCTGGCAACAGGTGCCCTGGCTCATCACACTTGAAACAGCGTGGGAGCGTGGGTTTCCATTCTCTTGGTTTAGCCGGAGCCTCCATGGCGCGGTGAGTGGACTCAGGGGTGGCAACACGTCCCTGCCGGGTCCCACGATCGAAACCCTCAGACCCCCCGAGTTGTGTGACCGCCAGTTGTCTCTCCAGAACCTCCAGAAGGCCGTTCATGTCTTTGAACGGGTGCCTCCTGACCTGCTGGGCAAGATAGTCTGGCATAGCATAAATCAAACTCTCGCAAGCCACTTGCTCAACCACCTGGCGATCCTGGTTTTTATCTGGCCGTAGCCAGCGCCCGAGCTTGCCCCAGTATTCAAATGCCTGGGCCCTAGCCGGGAGTGAGGGCTCAAATCTCCAGTGCCGCCAGACCCGTACCTGCTGGCCAGAGGTCACCCCATACCGCTGGTATATCTCGGCCCTCAGGAGGTCGTATTGGGCAGCTTCCTCCTCGGGGAGGTCATGATAGGCCCGCTGCGCAGGCCCCTTTAAATACGGTGCCAAGATGGATGCCCACTCCACCCGCGGCCACTGGTTCCTGGTTGCCGTCCTCTCAAATATGGATAGGTACGACTCAATGTCGTCATCCTCCGTAAGAGGGAGCATCAGAGGTGGAGGAGGCCTCGCGGGCTCCGGCCTTACTGCTTCTGCCACTGCCAGCCGCCTCTGGGTTTCTGTGAGCTCTGTCTGTGTTGCTGCTTGTTTGATTTTGAAGGCCTGGAGCTCCGTGACCAGGATGTTGAGGACCGCATTCAGGTCCTGTCCTGTCATTTTTCTGATCTTTTTTTATCCTGCCGGCTGCGCCACTGTAATAAAGCACAAGACACTCATAAAGTTTTGGGGTTTAAGCCCCGTATACTGTAACCAAAACGTTTCTGTCACTTTGTTTTTACAAAACTCAAAAGACATTGAAGGGAGGGAGGATGGACAGTTTATAGTGGAGGACCGGAAATTAAACTGTGGAATGCTGGGAGAATCGTGATGAAGTATGGGAGTATAACGTCATCAATGGGTAAGCAGAGGGAAGGAAGGAACCCGGAAGTGTGCGTCTCCTAAAGCCATCCGGGCGATCTTTACGGCGGCGGTGTCCCAGCCTTTCTAAAGAAGCAAAGAAAGAAAGATTAGTACATTGCTGTTATCCCACTGCGGAATTTGTTGTGAAGCAAACCAGGTCATTAAGCTGCTCCCCAAGCGCTCGTGCGTGACACTAGATATGCCATTCTGTTCTTAGTGCCTGGCACTAAGGACATACATATTCATGACAGTGCCTGTTTCTCAAGTGCCTCGCCCTTGTAATGACACAACATACACACAGTCCACAGGTTGCAAATGAGTTTAGTTCCTGCCAATGTCCGTAACACAAATTTAAGTAAGTCACATCTTGCACTGAAAATGTCAGTTAATGGAAATATTTGCACATGATGATTTTATTACTTATTTTACATAAAAAGTTTTCAAACTCAGTAATAAAATGAAAGTGAAGCAGTGTCACTGTACTTAAAAACACTAAACCATTTTCAAAAATCCAAGAAGAACAACAACCAGAGAGAAAAAATTAAAGAATTGAATCAATATCAGTGACTGTCTTGGACATAAAAGAAACTGGAGCTACACATGGACTATCTGTGAAGGACAGCATCAGCTTCAGGAGTGATAATCACCAACTTTAACTCCAAGCTACAAAGGGGAACAAGCCAGTTGAATTTCAGTGAGCTTGTGAAAGGTTTTTAATAGGACAGTTCTGACTGTTAAAACCTTTCCCTTACAAACTCTGATTCAGTGCCGAGCTAAATTATATCTATCACCCAGCAAAATAAAACTGTAAAAATCTGGACTATTGTGTGGACTTTGGGAAAGGCAGAGTGTATGTTAAATGTATATATGAGTATTTGCAGTGTGGTGTTTGTTTTGTGTTGTGATCGGAGAAAAACATTACTGATTGTCACCTTTGTTTCTTAATTATATACAGCGCAAGTTACTTAAAAACACATGTCCATTTCTAGCATGGGTCATCTTTCCATAGATGCGGCATAGAAGATATAATGTACTTGTACTGCTTTGACCAGAAGGTGGTATCTGGGAGCTTAAATAACATGAATGTGAATAATAAAAACTACATCATGTTAGGAAGCATGCGTACAAAGGTGTTACATACATTGCAATTACACATTTCGTAAGATGCAGACTGTTTTAATGCATTAGTTAGCACAGAAGCAGCACGCAGTGACATGCAGTGATTTTTTGGTGAGCAATGGCTCAAGAATAGAATAGGTGACACTGTCTAGGTCTCAGTTTTTTACATTAGATTAGAGCATCATGGACACAACTCCAAAACTGCTTGTACAGTATACATAGGTTTTTTTATATTGTTTAGTTGTGACCTAAGAGGTATTATAATATTCACATCCAGAAGTTTGTGCATGCAAGAAATGAAAGCATGAACCCAAAATCTTGTGATCCAATTATTCACAAATAAGAGAAGCAAATTTGAAACCCGACCACAAAGTCAGTCACTCTGTTTTCTTTTGAAAGGAAGTAAATACATATTCACACACAGAGACAGTATGGCCAGGTGCAGAACAAATATATCAGATGCCACTTAAGGTTTAATAGCTTGGAGGTTGAGATTGATCTGTGATTACAATGCAAGTAAAGCCCAATATCTTTCTGATTCACAAGAAGTAAGCCTGATAGTGCATAAGCAAAAGACGAGAACAAATAGAACTTTGCCTGGCACAATGCAATGCAACACCACAATATTATGATGAAGCCAAATACAGCTTGCATTAATTAAACATGTGAAGATGGCACGAATAAGTGTACAGGGTTCACACATACAAAAAAAAATAAAAACACACAGCACAGAATACACAAAAATGTGCAATAGGGAATCATACAAAGAAACTTGTTCCTGCTACTTTGCCTACCAAGAGCAGGCAGATTCTATCACAGATCATATCCTTGTTCATTTTCAGCAGATCAAATATTCACCTATTCACGTAGCACCAAGAGCATTGAGCAGCTCATATTTGTGTACTTGTCATCACTTTGACCAGATTGGTCTGGCCTGTATCATTACAATATTTATTATATCTTGAGGCTTTTTTTGTGATCAAGTGCTTATTAAAAACAACTAAATACATCTAACAAAATAATATTTATGAGGTTATATGAAAAGAAAAAGTATAAACCGCTCTGACGCCCTTCACCCTGTTCTTTTGAGGTAAACCCTCTGACTGAGAACAACAGAAGAGGCAACACTGCCTTAGGAAACTCCACATCTCATGGGATACAAGTTTTAAATTATCAACCCGATTGCCCAGATATTTGATGCTGTTCTGTATCTACCAATTAGTTCCATTTAGCAATGTTGGTCCCAGATGCCCCAATAATACTAGCAGCTGAGAGCTGCAACTGGGAGAGATTGAGGAAAGATGCCTTCTAAGCATCAACAGAAAGAAAACTTTGTGATTTCCAATAGGAGGCCAGGGCTGATTTGGCAGCTACTGTACCCAAGTGAAAATACCTTTTTATTGCATGTAAATGAAAGTGGGGGGTATTGTCTGTTAACAAAATATCTGAGGTAATAGAGGTATGTTCAGAGAAAAGATCAAAGACATAAATGTAGCAAGTTTAGACCAATGGGTTGCAATAGTGGGTCATTCCCAAAACATATGTAGTAAGGTTTCTTGAGCTTTAGTTTGACATAGATACCAGAAGGGATCTTAGGTCAGTGAATCATCTTCTAAGGGTCAAGTAAAGCCTGAGTACTAATTTGAATTGGTTATTTTGAAAGTTGGGGTGTCTGAACAAATTGGCAGTATTTTTTAAATTGGACGGCTATGAAAGTGAAAGAGTTGTAGGAAGATAATGTTGCAAAATAGACTGCATTGGCAAGAGATGACAGGAGGCTTCATGCAACCTTGCATAGAGGGCTTCTACTTGGGTTTAAGGGCACTGAAAACTGATTTGTTTTCAATTCTATTTTCCTACAAAATTGACCTATTTGTATGGAATGTTGTGTGATTACAATTAAATCAATAAAATTAAAAAAAAGAGCACTGGGCTATAAACTTTAACCAAGGGATACAATGGAAGTAGTGATGATAAGTCATGAATTAAAGGTTTAATGACTCTCTTTAGCTGAATGTAAAAAGCAGGAAGTGGAAGGAATAGCATAACTAAGCCTCTAGGACTGAAATGTAAGGAGGCCAGTATCATTAAAAGTGACTCTAAGGACAGAGATGACTTGATCCGACCATGCTAATATCACACACGTGCGCATGGGAGGCAGCTAAAGGGCCTGAATAAGAGTAATTCCATGCCAGACCATGGGGTGGTGGAACGCTTTCTATCACTTCTCTGCTGACCAGTTATGGGAAATTCCACCTGGCCCCTATGACTTCACTTCCGGTTCTAGGCCCAATAATATCACTTCAGGTTTTTTTCTGTCCCCGATGTCACATCCAGTCACTGGGCCCCAATGATGATGTCACTTCTGGTCCTGGCACCCAAGACATCACTTCCGGTTCCGGCCCCAATGATGATGTCACTCCACTCTCCTTTAAAGCCACCATCTTTGTGCCAGCAAGTCAATTCTGTTGTGGACTCTAACCTCTATTACTACTTTTCAAACAATTTTGCAGCCAGGAAAAACAATATACGGGTGGCTGCCCCAAACCTTTTTGTGTCATCTTGACAAGTTTGTGACACTGGAAAAGCTATGAGCTGGACTCCAATACATAGGGCTGGATTTTGGAAAATCAGGGTTTGCTGGTGCTACCAAGGACACAGTCAAAATTGCTTCTCCACTTTGCACCAAATATTCAATATATAAGTTTATCCCTGGGCCAAGATACAGTGCTGTGAGATTTTCATTTTATCAGAATGAATGTAAGAGCTAGTAAGGATCTGGAGGCTGCCATTTTAGTCTCTTTCGGCAGCCAGCAAGGACAATTGTGGGAGTTGAAGAACCAGATAGCACAACTGCTTTATGATAAAGCTACATATCTGGAATAAATATTTCCCATTCCCCCTTCAGTTCATTCTCTAATCAAGGTGGAGTCTTTGAAGCTAGGTGTTTTCCAGTTCCACAAGAGCACAGAAGACAGTGACTTCATGTTAGACAAGAATTTGACTGGAGGAGGGGGCAATAGAGCACTAATATAGGCAAAAAACAATGTTCATTTTCAGAACAGCCAACTGAAAGGAAATGATAATGGAAGGGATGACCAATATGTAACTTTTAAATACACAAGAATAGTTACTGGCAATAGATGCCAGTTGAATTTATAGCCTGACGGAGACTCAAAGGATTTAAATATGCCTAGGATATGAGAGAGGTCATGAGTGCATTTCCCAGATATAGCAAAATAAAGTGATATTTTTAATGGGATACCATGGATGCAAACACTTTTTCAGCATCTAGGGCCAGAAGTGCCACTGGATGTGTCTAAGGAGGTGCTGTTCTTATTACATGTAGAAAATGTCAAGCATTATCTGTGACTTGTCAGGCATGGATGCAAACGGACTGATCAGAGTTGATGAGTCATCCTCCCAGAGATTTGCCAGTAACTTGGCATCTGTGTTCATCAAGGAAATAATGTGAAGGGTAGTACACTCTGTTGTTTCAAAAGTGCAGTGATCAGAACTGTTTTAACTTCAGGATTTAACTAATTTAACATCTGCTGGTAGGACAATGCAAAAGTCTTCCTGATGAGCACTCTGTACTTATGGAGTTCAGCAAGGCTTCAAGCTCTTTGGATGTAACTGGTGCATCCAACAGGTCAATGTCCTCTGTAGACAATTTTTGGGAGCTGTAGGCCTTTTAAAGAGGAACTGGATTTTAACTAGGAGGAATCAGGGTCAGTGTGGAAGACATAAATACTAAGAAAAACAATTATTTAATTAGAGTATTAATAACTGTAAGGGGTCAAACAGGTCATAAATCATATATTTTTGAGCGTAATATATTGATTTACTTGTAAACACTACAGTAATCCCTCGCTATATCGCGCTTCGACTTTCGCGGCTTCACTCTATCGCGGATTTTATATGCAAGCATATTTAAATATATATCGCGGATTTTTTGCTGGATCGCGGATTTCTGCGGACAATGGGTCTTTTAATTTCTGGTACACGCTTCCTCAGTTGGTTTGCCCAGTTGATTTCATACAAGGGACGCTATTGGCAGATGGCTGAGAAGCTACCCAATCAGAGCATGTATTACGTATTAAATAAAACTCCTCAAATATATTGTGAGCACAGGGGCTGTTCGCACCCCTAGAAGATACGGCCACTCCTCAGAAAACACTGAAAGATTACCTTCACATTGCTCTCTTCCTTGCTGGGCTTAAATGTGGCTGTTTTGTCAAGCGATATGCTTCCTGCATGGTGCTTCGCATACTTAAAAGCTCGAACTGGTATTGATTTTTAATTGTTTGTTTTTCTCTGTCTCTCTCTCTCACTCTCTCTGACATTATGTGCTCCTGACGGAGTGGGTGTGAGCAGGGGGGGGCTGTTCGCACCACTAGACGATACGGACGCTCCTCTAAAAAAATGCTGAAAGGCTGCCTTTACATTGCTTCCTTCCTAGCAGCTGCGTTGTCCGGCGGTGCTTCGCATACTTAAAAGCCAAACAGCCCTATTGATTTCTGATTGTTTGCTTTTTTCTGTCTATCACTCTGACATTATCTCCTCCTGATGCGCACTCCTTTGAAGAGGAAGATATGTTTGCATTCTTTTAATTGTGAGACGGAACTGTCATCTCTGTCTTGTTATGGAGCACAGTTTAAACTTTTGAAAAAGAGACAAATGTTTGTTTGCAGTGTTTGAATAACGTTCCTGTCTCTCTACAACCTCCTGTGTTTCTGTGCAAATCTGTGACCCAAGCATGACAATATAAAAATAACCATATAAACATATGGTTTCTACTTCGCGGATTTTCACCTTTCGCGGGGGGGTCTGGAACGCAACCCCCGCGATGGAGGAGGGATTACTGTATTGGTTTATGAGCATTTACTATTGGTTTGCATGCATACAATACTGGTTTTATTCATCTGAACTATATTGCTTTGTGTCTGTATATTATTAGTTTGTGTATGAGCTATATCGGTTTGTATATTGATTTGAACTTGTATTAGTGGTTTATGTGTATTTGTTACTGGTTTGTGAGCGAATTGCATTACTTTGTGCATGTTCACTGTTGGTTTGCGTCTCAGCTATATTGGCTTGTGTTCATATACCTAGTTTGCTTGTATATAGCATTGCTTTTGTATATGCATTGTACTGATTTCATGTTGGTTTCACATATGAATGGGGTATAGTGGGTCCACGGCTCAGAAAGAGGGACTTTTTAATAAATAAATAAATAACTTGCCAACTCGTTCTCCGTGGGTGTGTGTGCTCATGCAGCTGCAGGGAGTTGGTGGAGTAATTGGGGGACTGGAGAAAAATGAAAGAACAAAAAAAAGGAAGGAGGTTAAGAAAAGAATGGGAGTTGGAGAGATCTGGTACAAGTGTGCGAACAAGAGGTGGAGACGCCAGGCAGCCAGAAGGAAATTCCCTAGGGGAGCACGTGACTGACACTTGGAGGCCGATTGCCACACCTGCTGTGTGACTTGGGAGGTGGAGTGGCAGAAGTGCTGCTCAGTTAGAGCGACTCGCCAAAGAGAGGCAGCACAGCTGCAGGAGAGTGAGAGACTCAGAGAGGTATCCTGTGGGTGGTGCCATGAGCTGCAGGGGTGCAAGTCTGGCAGCAGGAGTCGGAGGTTTGATGTGGTGCCCTGCCAGGAGCCAGAGATGGATACAAAGGGCCCAAGCCTAGCAGCAGCATGAAAGTGTGGACTGAACTGCAGATTAGGTGCCTCCTTTGCTGCAAGAACTCATTAGGTTTAAGCCAAGGAGACATCAGCTTTTTAAGAGTGCACCCAGGCTCATGGGTTTTAAGGACAGTTTCCTGCCATTATCTTGTTTTAAAGGATTATTTATTTAATTGTTTTAACCTTCACCATCACTTTTTTATTGGATTATTTATTTATTAAGTATTTTGTTGCACTTCACTTTTGGACATTGTTCACATTGACTTTTGAATTTTTTAAATAAAGCACTTTTGCACTTTTTGCACCTATCTCTTGCTTTATGTTATGTCCTCAACTGCTGGTTTATTGGGTTACATTATCAATCGTGTTGGATTCAAGAGGCTCCCAAAAACAGGAATGGGAGAGTGGAGCCAACCCATACCATCATAATGAACTCTATTGGTTTTGTGTAAGCACTAGCTCGAGTCCATGTTGATGTGTGCAACTAAGGTGGCAGGGGAGGAGATTCCAGACCAGAAAGGTATAGCTAGGAGGTGGGTAATGGACATAAGGCATAAGGTAAAGAGTGCACACTATGCGGGGGCATCAACACCAGAATTGGAAGTGTCAAACTGTTTTCAGGGCTTTGTGGAGCTGGCAGTGTCTCTGTAGATTCTGAGGTGGCAGGCAGGGATGAGGAGCCCCAATGGGCCACCTCAAAACCAGTTCCCAGAAAGAGAGTGGTAGTGATAGTTGGGGACTCAGTTGTTAGGGGATTGAAGCGCAGGTTTGCTCCAGAGATAGAGAATCTTGCATGGTGTGTTGCCTTCTGGGTGCCCAATTGGAAGACATCCCTGGATGGGTGGATAGACTCTTGGCCAGAATGGAGCTGGATCCAGTTGTCATTGTCCATGTTGGAACAAAATTACATATATAAGGTTAGTCTGTCAGCTCTGCAATCCAAATTTATAGAGTTTGGTGCCAGACTGAGGAGCAGAACTGACAAAGTAGTCTTCTCTTACGTTCTACATGTTCACGCGCCAGTCCAAGCAAGACTGAGGAGATCAAAAGGCTTAACTTGTGGCTCAAATCTTGATGTAGGGTAGAAGGGTATAAGTTTAAGGGACATTGGGAGTCCTTTTGGAACAGATGGGACTTGTTCCACCGCAACGGGTTACATCTGAGGCACCAAAGTCTTGGGGAGGTGCATGAGTAGGTTAGCCGAGGATTGTTTAAACTAGGGAATAAGGAGGTAGGGAGTTTAGGACAGGCAAGGTTTAGAACTGTACATGGAGAAGCAAACAATAGTGAAAAAATAAAAGTGCATGGTAATGTAAATTCTAACCCAATGTTGAAATGTAAAAGTAAAATGAGTAACACATTAAAAATTCTCTTCTTCTTCTTTCGGCTGCTCCCGTTAGGGGTTGCTACAGCAGATCATTTTCTTCCATAAATACTTTAGCTTAATGCTAGAAAAATCAAAAATAAAACAAGTGAGTTGGAGTTGTATGTAGAGGAACATAATTATGATATTATAGCAATAACTGGATAAATAACAAAGATGGGGATGAGTATAACATAGAGGGATACACATTTCTTAGGAAAAATGGACTGAACAGAAAAGGAGGTGGGGTCGCTCTTTATATCAAACAGAATTTAAATGCAAGCCCTCTTAAGTTGGATGATGACTTCGTGTTAGGGAGAACATGTTATGTCACCTGAAAAGCATTAGGGAATGAGGTCTTATTTTTGGACTGTGTTACATACCACCTATTGCAGACAGTAATTTCATCTTTTTAGTAATATTATAAAGGCAAGTTTATAGGGGGATATTATAGCCATGGGGGACTTTAACTACCCAAATATTAACTGGGATAACCTTGCAAATAGCGGAGCACAACAGCAGGAGTTTTTAGACGTAATCAGTGACTGTTTTTCAACACAGCATGTTAAAGCACCAATGTGGGGTGAGGCCTGTCTAGACGTAGTATTTTGTAATAATCAGGATAGAACTGAGGGTGTAGAGGTAACCACTAGGGTCAAGTGACGATAATGTGATACAGTACTCAGTGATTTGGAAGAGTGTGGATGCAATGACTGAAACTGTCATGTTTATTTTTGGTAGGGAAAATTTTGAGCAGATGTGGTGAAGTCTAAGGATGATAGACTGGGATAAGCTTTTAAGTGCATACACAGTCAAGGAGCAGTGTAACAGGTTTTAAAACATTTTATATGTAATGCAGGACAGGTACATACCTACATTTGGAATTTGTAGGAAATTTAAGAAAAAAATCCACAGTGGGTTAAAAAAGAGTTAAAAAAAGAACCTGAAATTGAAAAAAGAGCTATATAAGCCATTAAATACTAATAACTGCAATGTGAATCATAGGGCCTATGAGAACATGAGGGCATCCATTAAGAAGGACATTAGGGAGGCTAAAAGAGAGTTAGAGAGGAATATAGCAGATAAGGAGAAAGAAACCCCAATAAGATTCTTTCAGTATTTTAATAGTAAAAGAACAGTCAAGGAAGCGGTGAAGTAGATAACCTTCCAGCAGTAAATGGCACTACTAAGGAGGCACTGAGTGATTTAGAAATTGTGGAGGGAGAAGTATTGCTTAGATTAAATAGGCTGAAATCAAACAAATCTCTAGGACCAGATAATATCTACCCTTGAGTTCTTAAGGAATATAGAAAATACCTATATAAACCCTTGATGCATATTTTTAGGAAGTCACTGCGCACTGGGGAAATTCAGGACTAGAAAATGGCAAACATTATCCCATTATATAAAAATGGTGACTGGTCAAGCAACTATAGGCTAGTAAGCTTAACATGCATCTCAGGAAAATTAATGGAAGGAATTATTAAGGATAATATTGAGCAACACATGCCAAGAACAAGAATTTTACTGAACTCAGCATGGGTTCAGAAGGGGAAGGTTATGTTTTTCTTACATGCTGAAATTCTATGAGGAGGCAACTAAAGGGTATGATCAAAGTGAAGCATATGATATTAGTAATCTTGACTTTTGGAAAGCATTTGTTAAGGTGCCACATGAGAGGTTGGACATTAAACCAAAAGAAGTGGGAGTTCAGGATGATGTTTGTAGATGGGTGCAAAGTTGGCTCAACACAGGAAGCAGAAGGCTATGGTGCATGGATCCTTATCAGAAGTGGCTGATGTTAAGAATGGTGTTCCACAGGGGTCAGTGCTAGGGCCACTGTTACTTTTAATATATATATAAATGATTTGGATAGGAATATAAGTAACAAGCTGGTTAATTTGCAGATGATACCAAGATATTTCGATTATCAGATAATCTGTAATCTATTAAATCATTACAGAGGGACAGCATACAGATTTGTGGCAGATGAAATTTAATGTCAGTAAATGTAAAGTATTACACGTAGGCAGTAAAAATGTTAGGTTTGAATACACTATGGGAGGTCTGAAAATCAAAAGTGAACCTTATAAGAAAGATTTAGGAGCCATATTGGACTCAGCACCATCAGCTTCCAGTGTTCAGAAGCCATTAAGGAGGCTAACAGAATGTCAGGTTATATAGCACAATGTGTGAAGTACAAGACCATGAAGGTTATGCTCAATCTTTATAACAGACTGGTGAGGCCTGATCTGGAGTACTGTGTGCAGTTCTGCTCTCCAGGCAACATAAAGGACATAGCAATGCTATGAAATATAATACAATACAATATAATACAATACAATTTGTTTTTGTATAGCCCAAAATCACACAAGAAGTGCCGCAATGGGCTTCAACGGGCTCATCCTTTTGACAGCCCCCTGGCCTTGACTCTCTAAGAAGACAAGGAAAAACTCCCAAAAAAACCCTAGTAGGGAAAAAATGGAAGAAACCTTGGGAAAGGCAGTTCAAAGAGAGACCCCTTTCCAGGTATGTTGGGCGTGCATTGGGTGTCAAAAAGAATGGGGCCAATACAATACAATACACAGAACAAAACCCAAGTAATCCTCAATAAAGTATAATAGTAAAATAAAAAAATTACAAATACAGAGCAGAATTTAACAGTAGAAGATATCACATAATATGATTTGGATTTGTTTAGAGTCCTGGAGACCTCAGCCTTCAAGCTGCCTCCCCCAATTGGCCATTCCACATCTGAGATAGCTCTGGGCCAGCCAATCCGATGAAAGTACCCTTCTACCAGACGACTCCTGTCATCCTCCAATAGAGATGACTTTACTTTAGGCAGGCAAAACAACTTGGCAGGTGGGCTAATGACCAACAACAGAGATGCAGTCTGCACAGTTAATCAGCAGCTCTAGTGAGGATATGCTAAACTGAAGTAGTGAGACTTCAGCTGGGATTTGAAAGTTGACACTGAAGGGGCATCTCTTATAGTAGCAGGCAGACCATTCCACAGTTTAGGGGCCCTGTAACTAAAAGCTCATCCTTCCACTGTTATTTTATTAATCCTTGGAATCATATGCAGACCGGCAACTTGAGATCTTAATGTGCACTCTAGTTTGTAAGTCATGATAAGTTCAGACAAGTAAGCTGGACCTTGGCCATTTAATGCATTATATGTTAAAAGGAGGATTTTGAAATCTGCCCTAAACTTAAGTGGTAGCCAGTGTAAGGATTTAAGAACTGGAGTTATGTGTTCGTATTTTCTTCTTCTTGTAATAATTTTTTTATTTATTTATTAATTTTATTGTAATATTTCCATACAAATAGATCAATTTATAACAAATCAAAAATTGAAGACAAATCAAACCCCACCCCTGAGAAGGAGAGCTTAGCCAAAGGAGAATTGCTTAGGGCTTTTTAATAAGGCAACAATAAACAAAAGAAAGGAAGAAATATATATAGGTAAATAAAAAAATGGAGAAGGGAATTAAATGCGGTAATAGTTATTTCTCTTATTCTAAAATAATATTGATTAGATCCTGCCAGGTTTTAAAAAAGATTCTGTACAGATCCTCTAACTGAGAATTTAATTTTTTCCAATTTCAAATAATATAAAACATCGGTTTCCCACTGACTTATCAGTGGAAGTTAGGATTCTTCCAATTTAACAAAATAAGTCTGCGTGCCAAAAGTGTAGTGAATGCAATCACCGTTTGCTTGTCCTTCTCCACTTCAAGTCCATTTGGAAGAACACCGAACACAGCTGTTAATGGGTTAGGAGGTATTGTGGCCCCAAGGCTGTCTGAAAGGCACTTAAAAATTTTGGTCCAAAATGATGTTAGTTTGGTGCAGGCCCAAAACATGTGACCCAGTGAGGCAGGAGCATGGTTGCAGCATTCGCAGGTTGGATCTTGCCCTGGAAACATTTTGGACAGTTTTAAGCGAGACAGATGAGCTCAATATATAATTTTTAGTTGAATAATTCTATGCTTTGCGCATATGGAGCTCAAGTGAATTCTCTGCTTTGCTACCTTCCACTCCTTTTCTGATATATTGATTAAGAGATCTTCTTCGCAATGTCCTCTTGGGTCTTTGAAAGGTAGGGACTCTAATAAGATTTTATATAATGCGGAAATGGTGTTTAATTCCTCGAAGTTGAGCAGTATTTTTTCCAGCATGGTGGAGGGTACGAGGTGAGGAAAATCGGGCAGTTTCTGTTTATCAAAATTTCTAATTTGAAGATAGTGAAAGAAATGTGTAGCTGGGAGGTTGAATTTGGAACGTAATTGTTCAAAAGATGCAAATATGTTGTCTATATAAAGATCTCTGAGCATTTTAATCCCAAAACTTTTCCAGGTATTAAAAACTGGATACATTTGAGAGGGTTGAAAGAGGTGGTTCTCTTGCAGAGGTGCCACAGATAAAAGATTTTCCATCTTAAAATGCTTTCTAAGTTGGTTCCATATTCTGAGTGAGTAAAGCACAATTGGGTTATTAGTACTGTATATTTGCGATAACTTGCATTTATTGGAGCGCAGAGCAGGGAGTATAAAGAAGTACTACAGGATTTTACTTCTATTGCGAACCAAGCCTGTGTATGTTCATTTTTTTGTGTACAGGTTTTTATGGCTTGTATGTTTGCTGCCCAGTAATAAAACTGAAAATTAGGTAAAGCCATGACACCTTCTGCCTGAGGTCTTTGTAGGGTCGCTCTTCGGATACGTGGGTGTTTTGAGTTCCAAATGAATGAGGTTATTGTTGAATCTAATTGCTTAAAAAATGATTTTTTGATATATATTGGAATGTTTTGAAATAAATAAAGAAGTTTAGGAAGGATATTCATCTTAACAACGTTAATTCTTCCAGCTAGAGTGAGATGAAGGGTTAACCATCTATGCAAGTCTTGCTTAAATTTTTCCATACAGACAGCAAAATTTTTTTTGATAAACAGCTTTATGTTTATTTGTGATATTTACCCCTAGGTATTTAAACTGATCTGCGATGGTAAAAGGTAGGGTGTCCAATCTAATATTATATGCTTGTGAATTCACTGGAAAGAGTATACTTTTATTCAGATTAAATCTAAGACCTGATATCTTTTGAAATTCTGTGAGTGCTATTAAAACTGCAGTGTTTTCTGGGTCTGATATATACAGTATAAAACCATATCATCTGCATATAGATACATTTTCTGTTCCAGTCCTTCTCTGATAATCCCCTTTATCTGATAAGAATTTCGACAGTGAACCACCAGTGGTTCAATGGCGATTGCAAACAGCAGTGGTGACAAGGGACATCCTTGTCTGGTACCACGTTCTAGCTTAAAGTAGTCTGAACAAATGTTGTTAATACAAACTGAAGCTTCTGGATTGGTATACAGTAGTTTGATCCATGCACAAATATTTGGGCCAAACCCAAATTTCTCCAATGCAGTGAAAAGGTAGTTCCATTCAATCATATCAAATGCTTTTTCTGCGTCTAATGATAGTAATATCTCTGGGGTGTTTGATTTTGCTGGTGAACATATAACATTAAACAAGCGTCGGAGATTGGAAGATAGGTGTCGGCCTTTAATAAATCCATTTTGATCCTGTGATATTACCAAGAGCAGCACCTTCTACATCCTTCTAGCTAGAATTTTTGAGAGTATCTTAACATCATTATTCAGGAGTGAAATTGGTCTGTATGATGCACATTGTAACAAGTCCTTATTTTGTTTAGGAAAGACGGTGATTAATGCTTGACGAAATGTTTGAGGTAGTATTTGGTTGTCTCTAGCTTCTGTAAATGTTGCCAATAAGAGGGGAGCTAGCTGATTGGAGAATTTCTTATAAAATTCTACGGGGTAACCATCAGGGCCTGCTGATTTCCCGCTTTGAAGTGACTTTATAGCATCTAGTAATTCTGTTAGCATCAGAGGTTTATCCAGTTCCTCAGCACTTAAAGCATCTATTTGTGGTGTCTGTAATGTATCCAGAAATGCATTAGATTGTGTGTTGTCTTCTTTGAACTCAGTAGAATATAAGGATTTGTAATAATCTCTAAATGCGTGCATTATATTTTTATGGTCAATGATTTCTTCTCCATTCGTGTGATTACTGGTATTGCGTTGCGAACTTCTTGTTTGTGAATTTGTTGAGCTAAAAGCTTATTAGTTTTCTCTCCATGTTCATAGTAATGATGTCTTGACTTATAAATAAGTTGTTCAGTTTCTTTAGTTGTTAAGATGTTGAGTTCTGTATGCAGGGCCTGCCTTTTCCTGTGAAGAGCTTCACTTGGACGCCTGGCTTGTTCTTCATCTATTCTAATAATTTCGCTTCTTAGCTCTGACAGTTTCTTGGTTTCTAATTTATTTCTGTGGGAAAGATATGAAATAATCTGTCCTCTTAAGAAGGCCTTTAGAGTTTCCCAGAGTGTTCCTGCAGAAACCTCTGTGGGTGTGTTTGTCTCTAGGAAGAAGCTGATTTGTTTGGATATAAATTCTGTGCAGTTCTCGTCTGCTAATAGAAGAGGGTTAAGACGCCATCTGCGAGGTGATTGTGAGGGACTTAATGATTTTAGCTCCAAGAGGGTCATGGTCGGAGATAACAATTGTGTCGTAGTTGCACGATTTAATCGTAGGCAGGAAATTATTATCTATAAAAAAATAATCAATTTATGATGCACTGGTGAGTAGAACGAATATGATCTTGAGTTTGGGTTAAGAAACCTCCAGGAGTCTGATAAGTTGTGGTCAGTTAAAAACTGTGTAATTGTCTTTGCAGTGTTAGATGTCGTCCCCCCTGTCACAGGAGTCCTATCTAAGAATGGATTTAAAACACAATTAAAGTCCCCAGCCATTCTAATTTTATGAGTGTTCACATTGGGAATGGATGCAAATAGATTTTGCATGAATTCCTTATCATCGACATTGGGTGCATAAACATTTATCAGAACGATTTTACTGTTAAACAAGTAGCCCATGACCATCACATATCTCTCTTCAGGGTCCAATACTATATCTGATGCTACAAATGGAACTGTTCTGTGTATGAGAATTCCCACCCCTCTAGTTTTCTTTATAAAGCTAGAATGGAACATTTGGCCAGTCCAGTCTTTTTGTAGTCTGAACTGATCCTTGCTTAGTAAGTGGGTCTCCTGTAAAAATACTATTTTAGCGTTTAAGCCTGTTAGGTGAGAGCATGCTTTCTTTCTCTTTAATTCGTGATTCAGGCCTTTAACATTCCAGCTCACAAAGTTAACTGTCCCATCATGGAGACATTGATTCTGAGTTTTTAATGTCATTTTATAGTCTTAACTGGTAGTGAGGCAGTTTTAATCTTAATTTCAAAATTCCCCATGAGTTATTGCATTTTAGCCTATTGTTGCATTGATATTTATAGTTAAAAGGATTTGAAGAATAGATTAGATATAGCCTGCTCTCCTTCTCTCCCCCTTTATCCCCCCCACCCCCCCATTTTGCCTCCCCACATGAGGCTTGATCCCACTTCGCGATGTCCCGGTCCTCTGACATACAAAGAGACAGAGCGTGTCCAAAACAAAACAAACCCCACCCCGCAGCGGCTTTTGAGAATTAAAACAAAGAGATATCTATTGCAGCTGAATTCTAAATACTATCTGCCGAAAATATAATCATTAACAGTCTTTAAGCTTAAAATAATCTTCAGCAATTTTAAGATATTAAGATAATAAAAGAATGAACCCTGGGAATGATTTTAAAAGGTAGTCTAGGATAAACATAGTAAATCCTAATGTAATAGTATAAATGTAATAGTAATGTAATAGTAATAGTAATGTAATAGTAGAAATAGCAATAAAACCAAGAGTATGATGTTAAACAGTCTACTTTAAGGTAGTAAAAAAAACAAAAAAAAAAACAAACCCTACTTTAATTACTTCCACACTTCAACACTCACGTCTATAACTGTAATTAAGACATAAACATATAATGTCCAAGTAAAGAAAAGGATGTATAATTATAATAACTTTAAAAGTGGATCTGACAGCAGATGATAGGTCCTTCCCATGCCTTGACAGAATATGGCTCCTTATTAACTTTCAAAAGAGTGTCGGAAACAGCTTCTTTAGTTCCTTTTCAGCTTCTTCCTTGCTTGAAAATACATAATATTGGTCTTGAACTTCCACTTTCAGTTTGGCGGGATACAGAAGGCTGTATTTGATATTGGCTTTCTGTAGCAACTTTTTAATGTTAAAGTAGGCTGCGCGTTTTGCAGCTGTTAATGGTGAGAAGTCGGGGAAAATACGAATAAGATTTTTTTCAAATATAATCTCTTGCTTGTGTCTGAGAAGTGCCATCACATCAAGCTTACATCGTAATCGCTCGAAGCGAACAATAAAAGACCTAGGTTTAAAGGTGCTTGATCTGTATATGCGATAAGCAGCTGCTATCTCAATGTCGAGTTTAAAGTCATCTCCAATTATTTTAGAGAGTAATTCTACTGCAAATTTCACTGGGCTTGAGCTTCCTCGTTTCTCAGGTATACCCTCAATTCTTATATTATTTCTTCTGCACCCATCTTCCAGGGCCGCAAGTCTGTCTCCGAGTTTTTTGCATTAGGAATTCGCAGCTGTAGCTTTTTCATCGGCGTTAGACGCCAATTGTTCTGCTGTTTCAACTTGAGCCGTGAATGCCTGCTTAACGTCATCCAGCTGATCTGTAACGTCATTAATCTGGTCGGCAAGTATTTTCAGTTTGGATCTATTTTCTTCGATGTGTTCCTCTAATTTCTCCAACATGCTTTTAAAGTTCACGTCAAAACGTTTAAATAAACGCGTTTCCCGGTCTTTGTTATCCTTCTTAAGCTCAATGTTAGACTTCTTAAGCTCATTCATAAGCTCATTCTTGTTATCCTTCTTAAGATCATTTACGACCGTAGCCATGGCAGTGGCCAGTGTAGCGATCATCTCTTTCAGTTCAGACAGTTTGTTTCAGATTTCGTGCTCCGCAAGTGAAAATGCAGCTCCTGTTACAGCAGGTGCTGTGGGCTTGCGATGAGTAGATGAGAGCACATCCTGCAGGGCCTTTCTAGTCTTGAATGATCCTCAGAAATCGGCAATCCATCGCGACCTGTATCACTTGCGTCTTCGCTCCCATTTTCACTCTCGACTGGAGATGATACAATGGAGCGGGGTCCCAGGAAATCTGCGCATTCGTCTGCCAGTTCCAGGTCAGTCTCCGAGAGGCCATACCTTGCACCTGGGCCAGATGTCTGTCCAGAATTTGATGTAGCTTTAAGTTTCTTTTCCGGTTCTTTCTGACTTTTCTTCTTGTTACTCATGCTTGTATATTGTAGTGGAAGTTCCTTGGTCGGGTTAAATACAGGATACCTCTAAATAATATGAAATACGTGGGAAAATAAAGCCGCTGCTAGTGGAGCTCTGCTTCAGACGTCCATCTCCTATAATGGACGAGACCAACCTTATTCTTGTAATAATTCTTGCAGCAGCATTTTGAATTAACTGGAAGCTGTATAAAGAACAATTTGAACATCCAGTGAACACAGCATTGCAGTAGTCAATCCTACTAGAAATAAATGCATGGATTAATTTCTCAGAATCCTGTTTACTTAGAAAGCACCTTAATTTCCCAACATTTTTAAGATGGATGAAACATGATTTGGACAAGTTTGTAATGTGCGCTTTAAATGACATGCTAGAGTCAAAGATAACTCCTAGATTGCGGGCTGATTCAGTAAAATTAATGATGATTCCAACTGAGTTAAATGATGACAAAATATTGTTGTGATCAGCATCCTTCCCTCCAATAATTAACATCTCTGTTTTATCTGTGTTTAAAGATAGATAGTTCTCATCCATCCACTCCTTTAATTCACTAACACAAGTAATTAAATACAACATTGGAGAAACTTCATTTGATCTAAAAGAAAGGTATAACTGGGTGTCATCTGCATACAAGTGAAAATGAACATTATGTTTTCTTATGATATATCCCAGTGGAAGCATGTAAAGTGAAAACAGTTAAAGGTCCCAGTAGCTTTGCGGGACACCATATTTCATGTCTGTGTATAATGATGGAGTACTGTCAGCACATCTCTGTACGTATTGAAATTGGTTTGATAAATAAGAACTAAACCAAGCGAGCACAGTAAGCCCAACATCATTTTCTAGCATGTGCAGTAAAATAGAATGGTCAATAGTGCCAAATGCTGTGCTTAAGTCTAACAACATAATTACAGTGGAGTTTCCTTATTCGGAGGATATCTGAATGTTGTTTACAACACGTGTTAGTGCCGTTTCTATACTATAACCAGTGTGGAAACCAGACTGGAATTGCTCAAATAAATTGTAATGCATAAGGTATGACTGAAGATGATTGGCGACTACTTTTTCTAGTATTTTAGAGAGAAAGGGTAAATTTGAAATGGGTCTGTAGTTATCAAGAATGTGTGGGTCTAGATCTGACTTTTTAAGTAATGGCTTAATAACTGACAGTTTTAGTGCATCAGGTACTGTGCCATGCAATAATGAACTATTGATAATGTTAAGAATAGACGCTGCAAGAACATCCATTGCACTTTTTACTCGTTTTGTTGGCACTGGATCTAGGGAACAAGTAGTAGGTTTCATTTTAGAAATTAAAGTTAAGACTTCCTGCTCTGTTACAGGATTAAAATTTCTAAAGTGTTGAATGTTATGTGAGACAGGGTCTGCCAGGCTAGTATTTAGTTTGCACTGTGATGCTGAGATCTGGGATCTTATATTTTAATTTTCTCATTAAAGAAGTTCATAAAGTCTGTACTGCTAATATCTGTTGGTAATTTGCACTGTAGATCTGAATTCCCATTTGTTAATTTAGTCACTGTTCTAAATGGCACCCAAGGATTTTTATTGTTGCTATCTATTATTGTAGAATAGTATTCTGAGTGATCTTTAAAGAGAGCTTTTTATATTTTTTAACACTCTCTGTCCATGCAATTTGAAAGACATGCAGATTTGTTGTTCTCCATCTGCATTCCAGTTTTTTGACACTCTAATTTAAGAGCTCGAGTGTTTTCATTAAACCAGGGAGAGTTTCTATGTGCTTTGATAACTTTTGTTTTAAGGGGAGCCACTGCGTCCAGGGCATCTCTCAAGGTCAAATTATAATGTGATGTTAGCTGATCTAAATTGTTTTCCACATTTACTTTTGATGTTCATGTTCTCCTTTCAGCTGCTCCCGTTAGGTGGTTGCCACAGCAGATCATCTTGTTCCATATCTTTCTGTCCTCTATATCAGTGGTCCCCAACCTTTTTGACAGCAAGGACCACTTTATTAGATGCAAATTTTTCCACGGACTGGTTTCGGGGCAGTGTTATACACAATTTACATAACATTTCTATTATTATTAAAGTTATTAAGTAATTCGCATACGTTTGCAATCTGAGATTTTTCTTCTTTTTTTGCATATAACAAAGACATATGCTTTACATTTGCCAATCCAACAGATTGCACATCACAAACATTAACACTGCAATCTTTTTTTCGTGTCTGCCGTTTCTATAGGAGGGTGACAATGAGTTAAATTCCAATGGATGTTTTTCAAATGTTGACAAGCAATAAGCAAAAGGAATAAATGAAAACCACAGACAACAAAAACAGCAAAAAAAAAAAAAAAAACAGTACGAGGAAAGTTCGGAGAAAGAGATTTTTTTACAATGTTTCTGTTTGGGGATCGTTGTGCAAACGTGCACAACTGAGCTGCGACTACAGATCTAACTGCTCTGTGGATGATTCGTTCAAGCATTTCAAGGTCACTTCGTTGTAATGAAAGCATCTGTTGAATGTACTTTGTAGTAACGTGATTTCTATAGACTCATGTCATATGGGGAAACTGTTGGGACCATAAAAATTCTTTGTTGTAATAGTCTCTCACCTCGGTCTCTCTCCTCTCTCTGCACCGCTGCAAAGCCCCGCCCGCCAAGCGTTGTGAAAAGTCTGAGTGAGTCGTCGTTGCTGGCAGTTCTCTCGCGGCCCGGCTGTCAGACGGCTGCGGACCGGTAGTGGGCCGGGGACCGGGGGTTAGGGACCCCTGCTCTACATCTTCCTCTGTCACACCAATCACCTGCATGTCTTCTCTCACCACATCCATAAACCTTCTCTTAGGCCTTACTCTTTTCATCTTGCCTGGCAGATCAATTCTTAGCATCCTTTTCCCAATATACCCAGCATCTCTCCTCTGCACATGTTAAAACCAATGCAATCTTGCTGCTCTGACTTTGTCTCCCCACCGTCCATCCTGAGCCAACCCTCTAAAGTGCTCATTTCTAATCCTGTCCATCCTCGTCACAGCCAATTCAAATCTTAGCATCTTTAACTCTGTCACTTCTATCTCTGTCTCCTGCTTTCTGGGCAGTGCCACCATCTCCAACCCATATAACAAAGCTGGTCTCACTACCGTCCTATAGACCTTCTCTTTCACTCTTGCTGATAACCTTCTGTCACAAATGTCTCCTGACACTCTTCTCAACCCATTCCACCTTGCCTGGACTCTCTTTTTCACCTCTCTTCTTTCCACAATCTCTGTTACTCTGTACTGTTAATCCCAAGTATTTAAACTCATCCACCTTCACCAACTCTATTCCCTGCATCCTCACCATTCCACTGACCTTCCTCTCATTCGCACACGTGTTCTGTCTTGTTCCTAGTGACCTTCATTCCTCTCCTCTCTAGAGCATATCTCCACTTCTCCAGTGTCTCCTGAACCTGCTCCCTACTCTTGCTACAGAACACAATGTCATCAGCAAACATCATAGTCCAAGGGGACTCCTGTCTAATCATATCTGTCAACCTGTCCATCACCACTACAAATAAGAAAGGGCTCAGAACCGATCCCTGATGTAATCCCACCTCCAAGTTGAATGCATCCGTCACTCCTACCGCAGACCTCACCACTGCACTTCCCTCGTGCATATCCTGTACAACTCTTACATACCTCTCTGCCTCTCCCGACTTCCTCATACAATACCACAAATCCTCTCAAGGCTCTCTGTCATATGCTTTCTCCAGGTCCACAAAGACACAATGCAGCTCCTTCTGTCCTTCCCTATATTTCTCCATCAACACCCTCAGAGCAAACATCGAATCTGTGGTGCTCTTTCTTGGCATGAAACCATACTGCGGCTCACTAATCATCCCCTCCCTTCTTAAACTAGCTTCCACTACTCTTTCCCATAACTTCATGCTGTGGCTCATCAATTTTATCCCCTTATAGTTACTACAGCTCTGCACATCCCCCTTATTTTTAAAAACCGGTACCAGTACACTTCTTCTCCACTCCTCAGGCATCCTCTCATTTTACAAGATTCCATTAAACAATTTGGTTAAAACTCCACTGCCATTTCTCCTAAACATATCCATGCTTCCACAAGTATTTCATCTGGTCCAACGGCCTTTCCATTCTTCTTCCTTTTCATAGCAGTCCTTATTTACTCCTTGCTAATCTGTTGCATTTCCTGATTCACTATCTCCACATCATCCAGCCTTCTTTCTCACTCATTCTCTTCATTCATCAGCCTCTCAAAGTACTCTTTCCATCTTCTCAACTCACCCTCCTCGCTTGTGAATATGCTTCTATCTTTATCCTTTAGGACCCTAACCTGCTGCACATCTTTCCCAGGTTGGTCCCTCTGTCTAGCCAATCGGTACAGGTCATTTTCTCCCTCCTTAGTGTCCAACCTCTCAAACAACTCATCAAATGCCTTTTCTTTAGCCTTCGCCACCTCTCTCTTTACCTTGCGCATTATCTCCTTGTACTCTTGTCTACTTTCTGCATCTCTTTGACTATACCACTTCTACTTCGCCATCCTCTTCCTCTGTGTACTTTCCTGTACTTCCCCATTCCACTACCAGGTTTCATTTTCTTCCTTCCTCTGTCCAGATGTTATGCCAAGCACCCTTCTAGCAGTCACCCTTATTACTTCTGATGTAGTTGCGCAGCAGTCTGGTAACTGTTCACTGCCACCCACTGCCTATCTTACCGCCTCCCTAAACTCAACCTTGCAGTCTTCGTTTTTCAACTTCCACCATTTGATCCTTGGCTCTGCCCTCACTCTCCTCCTCTTCTTGATCTCCAATGTCATCCTACAGACCCTCATCCTATGCTGTCTAAATACATTTTCCCCTGCCACCACTTTGCAGTCTTTAATCTCCTTCAGATTGACTCTTCTGTATAGGATATTATCTACCTGTGTGCATCTTCCTCCACTCTTGTATGTCACCCTATGCTCCTCCATCTTCTTAAAATACATATTCACCACAGCCATACCCATCCTTTTCGCAAAATCCACTATCATCTGACCTTCTTCATTCTTCTCCTTGACACCATACCTACCCATCACCTCCTTGTCTCTTCTGTTCCCTTCACCAATATGTCCATTGAAACCTGCTCCAATCACCACTTTCTTTCCGTTGTATACACTGTCCATCACTTCATGCAACTCACTCCAGAAATCTTCTTACTCATCCACTGCACACCCAACTTGCGGGGCATATGCACTAACAACATTCATTATCATACGTCCAAACTTCATACACCATGATAGAACAATTTGAATCCACCTCTGATTCACCTGGCCTTACTCCCCTTCCATTTAGGCTCTTGAACGCACAATATATCAACCTTCCTTCTCTCCATCATATCGGCTAACTATCTCCCCTTACCAGTCATATGCCAACATTCAAAATTCCTACTCTCAGTTCCACTCTCTTTACCTTCCTCCTCTCCTCTTCCTCCAGACACATCCCTCCCCCCCCCCCCTTCTTCTCCTTCTTTGGGCAACAGTAGCCCAATTTACGCCAGCACCCTGTTGGCTAACAGTACTGGTGGCGGTTGTTTTAAACCTGGGACTTGACTGATCCGGCATGGAAATCTGTTTGTTGTCCGCATGATGATCTGGCAAAATTTTACACCGGATGCCCTTCCTAACCTAACCCCCCCATTTATCCGGGCTTGGGACTGGCATGAAGAAACACACTGGTTTATGCATCACCTGTGGCTGATGTTAACTGATCAAAATGGTTTTCCACAATTACACTTGACTTGCTCAAAGTATCTGTAAATTTTGAAGCAGAATTACAATCTAGATGTTGCACTGTCTTTGTTTTAATCTGTGAGTGTATTGTAAATTTTGAATTTCAACTTTGTAAGTTATAATTAAATCTAATGTGTGGTTATGGTTATGAGTTGGACCTTTGACAATCTGACAAAATCCTACTGAATTTAACAAATTAAATAAAGCATTTGCTGAAAGTGTCAGTTTCCACATCAATGTGTACATTAAAATCCCCCATCAATAGTACGTGATCATAATTTATAGCCAAATCAGATAAAAGGTTGCTATATTCAGTCATGAACAGTGACTATGGCCCTGATGGTCTGTAGACTAGCACTATAATTGTATTGGAATCTGTTTTAATATTTAAAATGAAATGCCTCAAAGGATGTGAAGTTGCCTAAATTTTGAAGTGAAGTGCTTTACATTTTGTTACAATGAATTATTCCAAGGCCTCCTCCTCGACCAGAGTCTCTAGAATTATGAATGAATGTGTATCCATCTGGTGAAGCCTCAGCAGGGGAACAGTGTCACATTTACTAAGCTAGGTTTCAGTGAGAAGACACAGATCAGATTTTGTACTTAATATAATATCATTTACCAAAACAGCTTTACTTCTAAGAGAGCGAATGTTCAATAAGCAGCATTTAAAACTGCATGCTTCTTTCTGAACTGCTGATATATTTTTTGTTTTAATTTGAAGTAAATTTTTATTATAGGTGCCCCTGGTGGAGGGTCTGGTTTTATCTCTTGGTCTAATTATACACCTTATTTTTTGGTTATCAAGTAATTTAAGGACTGCATTATGACTAAATGTACTGGATGCCCTACAACAAGGATTATGGGTAACAGTTTCAGGAAAGTAACAGGTGGGATAAACAACAGCCTGTGATTTAAGATCACATGACTGCGGCCCGGATGGTGCTGTAATCAGTCAGCCAAGCAGTTTTGCTGCCATTTTTTGGGATAATACATAAGATCCCCTCCAGTTAGGATGAAGACCATCTGTTTTGAAAAATCCAGGCCTTTCCCAAAAATCATCCCAATTGTTCACAAAGGCTTTGCTTTTATTTGCACACCAGGTTTCTAGCCAGCAGTGAAGGGAACACAATCTGCTATAAATCACATCCCCTCTATATAATATTGGTAAGGGGCCAGAAACCAAAATAAATTCCAACATTTTCTTTAAGCTTTGGTGCAAAGAGAGTTGGAGTTCCTCTTTAATGCCTCAGATTGCTGCAAATCACTATCATTAATGCCAACATGCAGCAATAAGGTAGAAGAAATCTTGGCCCCTGCGAGGCATTTAACATTAACTGCTGGTTTAACATAGTTTGGAATTCTTACATTCCGCACTATGGAACCGCCAATTATGAGCACTTTCTTGTTCTTAGTATTGACAGGCGCACTACAAAGTGCTGAGACTCTGTTCTGGGACTATATTTTGGCTTCTTAGACCCCGTCTTAATGTTACGCACTAGCCCTGTGGTTGAATTAGTGCTGCTGACTTCAGCCATGAGTTGACGACAGTGGGACCTGGAGAGACTGAAGCCAAATCAGAAAATGGTGAATTGTCTAAATTAACCGAGTTGATCCAATTTTAAATTTGCCTAATTGGTATCAGGTTCCTAACGCCATCCTCCAATTCACGTATTTTCCTAATCGGCTTTAAGTTTCCACTATCCACTGAGTGTTTGACTTCGATTTTTCACTGCCGGTTATTTCTTCTATTCAACTGTCGGCTTTACTCCAGTTGAACTTACTCGGGTGTTTGCGAAGGGCTACGTGCCTGTGGGAGACGCCGCTGCTCTGTGCTTTTGCTCTCTGCTACGCTGAAGAGGTGGGGCCTGAACGAGAGAGAAAGAGAGAGAGGTCAGATTCAAAAGTCCAGAGAAGAGCGACAAGGCTGATTCCAGGGCTACAGGGGATAAATTATTAAAAAAGATTAAAAGAACTGAACCTTCTAAGTTTAAACAAAAGAAGATTAAGAGGAGATATGATTTAAATGTTTCAAATTATGAAGGTAATGTTATTTTAAAATGAGTTCATCAATAACATGGTAACACATTTGGAAACTTGTTAAGGAACATTAGGAAATTTTTCATTACATAGAGAACCATAGATACTTGGAATAAGCTACCAAGTAGTGTGGTAGACAATAAGACTTTAGGGACTTTCAAAGCTAGACTTGATGTTTTTTTTAGAAGAATTAAGTAGGTAGGTCTGGTGAGCTTTATTGGGGTGAATGGCCTGTTCTCGTGTAGATTATTCTAATGTAAGTCTTGTATTGGTCTTATGTGTTTTAAATAGGTAATGTATTAATTGAATTTAGCGTTTTCGAGTTTATCTATCAGTCCATCTATATCTATATGTATATTAATGTGTGCAGGTATGCACACCCAGGAATCTTTTTGAAAACCTAATTGATTTAAGATTTTCTTGAATTTCTATTGCAAGACTCCTTTGTATTGGCACATGGTCATTATATTGTCATCAAAAAAATGGGCCTCCTTGGTAACTCCAGGTTCAGCAGTATTTCTAATTCTGAGCTTGATATTTAAATTTTTGGCATTAGGCATTGAACACCTTACATAGGTGAAAGATAAATTTCTAGCAGCCTGCGTTCACATAACATTCCAAGTGCAAAGATGGAGAACAAGACAAAGACTTCATATAACTGATCTGTTGGAACTATAATTCAAAGAAGGTATGCAGTTCAAAGAAGAGTTTACAATGTTCCTGGTCTAAATTATCTTTGGCAAGTGTTTTGTCTTCTGAAAAACTGCATTGAGAGTAAACCTTTCTTCCCACTTTCTGCCTCTTATTTGATTTGAATGCTGGAAAAGTCCAGACCTAGGTTCTGTATTGTAATCCCTTTACATGGTTTGCACAACAAAAGTATAATTTAAATCATAAACCTGTGCTTTAACAAAAATTTAATGACATACCTCATAATTATTTACTGTTATTAAATCTCAAAAATACTGAAAATATATGCTTATGTCATTAGATACTTAAGAGTGGAAATTTACATCCATTTTATCACAGAAGGAATAACATAACAAACTGGTGAGCAGAATCAAAGTTGAGAAGCTGACATGCTTGAGACGTGCTGACATGAATTTTGCAAACACAAGAGGCTGCTGAGAGTTTTTGGTGTATTCTGTGGTGTGAGAGTTAATCAAAAAAATAAGAGCTAGGCCAGCAGAGTAAAACTTGGTAATCTAGTAAAAATGAGTAAATAGATAAATTAATAAATAATTAAAAAGAAAAAAAGAGGGGAAAGAATCCGTTTCCTCAATTAAAATGCTTATTCTAAAATGCTATTGATTAGTTCCTGCCAGGTTTAGAAAACGTTTTGTGCAGATCCTCTAAATAAGAATTTGATTTTTTCCAATTTGAAATAGTATACAGTAATCCCTCCTCCATCGCGGGGGTTGCGTTCCAGAGCCACCCGCGAAATAAGAAAATCCGCGAAGTAGAAACCATATGTTTATATGGTTATTTTTATATTGTCATGCTTGGGTCACAGATTTGCGCAGAAACAGAGGAGGTTGTAGAGAGACAGGAACGTTATTCAAACACTGCAAACAAACATTTGTCTCTTTTTCAAAAGTTTAAACTGTGCTCCATGACAAGACAGAGATGACAGTTCTGTCTCACAATTAAAAGAATGCAAACATAGCTTCCTCTTCAAAGGAGTGTGCGTCAGGAGCAGAGACTGTCATAAAGACAGAGAAAACAAACAAATCAATAGGGCTGTTTGGCTTTTAAGTATGCGAAGCACCGCGGCACAAAGCTGTTGAAGGCGTCAGGAGCAGACAAAGAGAGAGAGATAGAGAGAGACAGAGAAAAACAAACATGCAAAAATCAATACGTGCCCTTCGAGCTTTTAAGTATGCGAAGCACCGTGCAGCATGTCGCTTCACTAAGCAGCTGCACACAGAAGGTAGCAACGTGAAGATAATCTTTCAGCATTTTTAGACGAGCGTCCGTATCGTCTATGTGTGCGAACAGCCCCCCCTGCTCACACCCCCTACGTCAGGATCAGAGAAAGCGCAAGAGAGAGAAAGAGAAAAGTAAGTTGGGTTTCTTCTCAGCCATCTGCCAATAGCGTCCCTTGTATGAAATCAACTGGGCAAACCAACTGAGGAAGCATGTACCAGAAATTAAAAGACCCATTGTCCTCAGAAATCCGCAAACCAGCAAAAAATCCGCGATATATATTTAAATATGCTTACATATAAAATCTGCGATAGAGTGAAGCCCCGAAAGGCGAAGCGCGATATACGTAGCGAGGGATCACTGTATAAGATCAGTTGTCCACTGACTTAAAATAGTGGAGTTAGGATTCTTCCAGTTGAGCAAGATTAGTCTACGTGCCAATAGTGTGTTAAAGGCAATTACAGTTTGTCCTTCTCCACTTTAAGCCCCTCTGGAAGTACACCAAACACAGCTGTTAGTGGATTAGGAGGGATTGTGACTCCAAGGCTGTCTGAAAGGCATTTAAAGATTTTGGTCCAGAATGATATTAATTTGGTACATGCCCAAAACATGTGACCCAGCGAAGCTGAAACTTGATTGCAACATTCGCAGGTTGGATCTTGCCCTGGAAATGTTTTGGACAATTTTAAATGAGACAGATGCGCTTGATATATAATTTTAAGCTGAATGATTGTACGCTTTGCGCATATGGAGAGTGAGTGAATTCTGTGCATTGCTACCTTCCACTCCTTTTCTGAGATGTTGAGTGAGAGATCCTTTTCCCGCTGTACTCTTGGATCTTTGAAAGGGAGGGACTGTAAAATGGTTTTATATATTACGGAGATGCTGTCTGAGTACTCAAGACTGATCAATATTTTTTCCGGCATATGGGTAAGGTGGGAGGTGAGGAAAACTGGGCAGGATTTGTTTAATAAAGTTTCTAATTTGAAGGTAGTAAAAGAAATATGTTGTTGGAAAGTTAAATTTGGAGTGTAATCGTTTGTAGGATGTAAAGACGTTGTCTATGTACAGATCTCTAAGTGATTTAATCCTGAATGTTTTCCAGACATTACAAACTGTGTACGTTTGAGAGGGTTGAAAAAGGTGGTTCTCATGCAGAGGTGCCACAGATAAAAGCTTCTCTATCTTAAAATGCTTAAAATACATTGGTTCCATATTCTGAGTGAGAGAAGCACAAATGGGTTGTAAGTATATTGGTGATGACTTGTAATTATTGGGGTACAAAGCAAGGAATATAAAGAAGTCAATGTCAATTTATTTATATACAGTAGCACGTTTAAAACAACATAGGAATGCTGTGGCCAAAGTGCTTTACAATAAAGAAGAAAAAAACATACAATTAACATAAATAACATAAATAGAAATAAAATAATAAATAAATAGAAGTACGATTACATAATAACAATGAGGAAACCATCAGTATTACTGAAGGTCACGGAAAGCAAGTAAATAGAAATGAGTCTTTAATCTTGTTTTGAACAGTTCAATTGTAGATGACTCCAGTAGTAGTTATACAGACAGCTATTGTCACACGAATGATTGATGACTTTAAGCCCCGCCCCCAAATTGATTGATGATTTTTAAGCCCCGCCCCCAAAATATGAAAATACGATTTATGAAAATATTAAAATATGATTTATGAAAATATAAAAATATGAAAATATGATTTGTGTAAATATAAAAAATATGAAAATTTATGAAACTATAAAAATAAGGATTACGTTAATCTATACATATTAATAAAAGGCAAAGCCCTCACTGACTCACTGACTGACTGACTGACTGACTCATCACTAATTCTCGAACTTCCCGTGTAGGTGGAAGGCTGAAATTTGGCAGGCTCATTCCTTACAGCTTACTTACAAAAGTTAGGCAGGTTTCATTTCGAAATTCTACGCGTAATGGTCATAACTGGAACATGTTTTTTGTCCATATACTCTAATGGAGGAGACGGAGTCACGTATCGCGTCATCACGCCTCCTACGTAATCACGTGAACTAAAAACAAGGAAGAGATTTACAGCACAAGTCAAACGCGGGAACGAAGGTAAATGACGTTAATTTTTGAGTGTCTTTTAATACTGTGTAAGCATACATATTAACACATGTGCAATTAAACGTGTGCATTTACAGGGTGATTTCTCAGGCTTAAAAGCTCGCCTTTTATCAAACACGGGAACAAAGGTAAATGACGTTGTTCACTGTCTTTTAATACTGTGTAACCATACATATTAACACATGTGCAATTAAACGTCTGCATTTACGGGGTGATTTCTCAGGCTTAAAAGCTCGCCTTTTACTAAAAAGGTAAATGCAAAACTATTTTCAATCATTCTATGATCTGCTTCTCACAACTGAAGGCACCGTGGCTGATGGTAAATGACGTTAATTTTTGAGTGTCTTTTAATACTGTGTAAGCATACATATTAACACGTGCAATTAAACGTGTGCATTTACGGGGTGATTTCTCAGGCTTAAAAGCTCGCCTTTTATCAAACGCGGGAACAAAGGTAAATGACGTCATTCACTGTCTTTTAATACTGTGTAACCATACATATTAACACATGTGCAATTAAACGTGTGCATTTACGGGGTGATTTCTCAGGCTTAAAAGCACGCCTTTTACTAAAAAGGTAAATGCAAAACTATTTTCAATCATTCTATGATCTGCTTCTCACAACTGAAGGCACCGTGGCTGATGTTACGTCACTTGCTGTCCAACCATAAGCGTTACCTGGTAGGTAACCAGCCACAATTAAACGTGTGCATTTACGGGGTGATTTCTCAGGCTTAAAAGCTCGCCTTTTACTAAAAAGGTAAATGCAAAACTATTTTCAATCATTCTATGATCTGCTTCTCACAACTGAAGGCACCGTGGCTGATGTTACGTCACTTGCTGTCCAACCATAAGCGTTACCTGGTAGGTAACCAGCCACTCACTTCACACCCTTACGGGAATCGAACCTCTGAGGTTTTCTTTTGTTCTTAATTAAAATTTAAAAGCAATACTTCACCGCTGCTAAGCCCCTCTAGCGCTGACGTCCGAGGTTCGATTACCGTAAGCAAGTGCAGTGAGTGTGTAATTACATTCACGGCATTCGTAGTCTAATTCACAATCTGATTGTATGGGTGGTTACCTACCAGGTAACGCTTATAGTTGGCCACCAAGTCAGGTCAAAGTGATCACTCGAGTAAAGGCAGCTTCACAAAAAAACAGATCCTTAACAAACTGTTATTAGTATATTTTCCCTCAATTCAAAAAGGTTTTATTTTCTTCTTAATAAAAATTTAAAAGCGGTACTTCGCCGGTGCGAAGCGCGTGAATTTGACCGACTGACACATACAGACATATTCATGAGTGCAGGTACTTCGGAAAGAAAGCACCGTGTAAACCTAAAGTTTAAATTAAGTTCATAGACCTACAAAAGGTTGCCATTCATTTGAGGCAAGATTGCTTTTCTTCTGTACAACTATACGTTGCATTCTCAAGAGTGTGCTTGCACGGCTTCGGATATAGATATATATATATATATATATATATATATATATATATATATATGTATGTATGTCTATATATAAATATGTAAGCTTATAAGTACTGCCTTACTTCTCTTTAAGAAAGGAAGATGTAATGATACTTGATTTAAACGATTCCATGTCTTCCTGAGTTTGCTTAGCTTATTGTCAATATCTTCACATGTTTTTTTAAGACTTATTGACTGAAACGGGCTTTCACGAAAAAAGTTAGGGCTTTGCTACAGGATACACCCTCCACAAGTTAAGCAAGTAAAAATAAAATATATATTTCTGTTTTATTTAAACCTTTTAAGATTCGTATGCATAGCCCCATTTGGCTGTTTAATTTTTTATTATCTTTCTTCAGTAATATTTAATCTCCTTAAAGAAAAAGAACATATCCATTTTACTTTTTTTGTATCTCTTTAGTAATATTTTAGTGTAAAAGGATAACTAGTATTTAAACCTTTTATGTTACTTTATACATTTATTTTACACAATGTTGAAAAATTAATAAGAAAGCTACATATTTTGGCAGCTACTGCTTTAATTTTAAATGAAATGAAAAAAGCTCTCCAAGAGAAAACGTCAATGAAGAAGAAACAGTTTGCACTATCTAAAAATGAGAAACCCTCATTTATAAAAGTTTGCTGCAGATGACTTAACTGAAAATAAATGAATAGTTCCTATGTGTATAATACATATTTATCTATTTTACTTATGACTCTATTCCAGCAACTTACAACATCTGAGGTGCAATTTGTTACATTACTTTTGTTTTTTGCAGCACAGGCAGGTGAAGTGACTTCCTCAGGGTCACACAGTGGTGTCAGTACCAGGATTTGAACTGACAAGCTCCGGGTTTACTGAAATATTACTGAAGAAAGAAAAAAAACGAAAACGGGCAAATAGGGCTATGCATACAGATGTCCATCCATCCATTATCCAACCCGCTATATCCTAAATACAGGAGCCAATAAGTAGATATGTATATATACAGTATATATATATATATATATATATATATATATATATATATATATATATATGTGAATGTATGTATGTATATATGTATGTCTATATTTATATATATTTATATGTAGATATGTAAATTTGTATATGTATATATATATATATATATATATGTATATGTGGATGTGTATATGTATATATGTGTATATATATGTAGATATGTGTATATGTAGATATGTATATATGTTTATGTATATATATAGTTACATAACCTCTTTAACACACTACTTCTCCGCTGCGAAGCGCGGGTATTTTGCTATATATATATATATATATATGACAGCAACACTCATAACAATGACAACACAATTACATATATATATATATGTACATATGTATATATATATGTGTCAATCTATCTATGTATGTATGTCTAGATATATATATATATATATATATATATATATATATATATATATATATATATATATATATATATATATATGTACATATGTATATATGTGTGTATTTATATCTAGATGTGTATATATGTAGATATGTAAATATTTATATATATATATGTGTCTGTGTGTGTATATATAAATATATATATATATATATATATATATATATGTATATATGTATATATATATATGTATATGTGTGTGTTTATGTATGTGTGTATATATATGTTGATATGTGTATATATATATATATATATATGTATATATATATATGTAGATGTGTATATGTAGATATGTATATATATGTATATGTTTATATATGTTTATGTGTGTGTGTATATTATATATATAAAAGACAGCAACACTCATAACAATGACAACACAATTACATTGACAATCATGTTACGTTATTTTTAAAATGTTTCCTTTTTTTTTTCATAACCTCTTTAACACACTACTTCTCTGCTGCGAAGCGCGGGTATTTTGCTAGTATGATTTATAAGCTATAAGATATTGACTCATCGCTCTAAGTTATAAACTAATAGTAAGAAAATAAATATATAATTTTCTAAAAACGATATAAGATATTGACTCCCTGCTCTAAGTTATAAGTTCACGACACGCGTCTTTATTTTATAAGCACTTATCTTTCCTGCATAGCCATAGCTAAAACGATATAAGATATACAATTATCTAGCCGAACCTTTCTAAAAACGATATTCACTCCCCGCTCTAAGTTATAAGCTCAAGACACGCCGCTTCATTTTATAAACACTAAATTCAAAACTAATATTAAGAAATAAACACTTATCTTTCCAGCACTTTCTAAAACATGGCTTCATATTAAGAAATATACACGGATCTTGCTTGCATTCCCACGCATGGACATGACTTTCTAAAAATGAAATATACACTTATCCTAATCGTAAGACAAAGCTGCGCGAGTGTGACTCTTTCTAAAAACCACGGGACACGGGGACCTTTAGTGTTAAATTTTCAGCTGTTGAAACAGTCGATAGGTAAATCGAGACCCAGGAAGCCCCCACCACCAAGCAACCCTTGCTAGCAAATGGTGGGAAAAGATACTGTAGTGTTAAAAGGAAGCATCCCGCTATGCGACACTTTGCTGGGACAAGCCACAAGTGTCTTTAGCATAGGGCCACCAATTTTAAAAGGAAGCCCCCCGCCAAGCAGCCCTTGCTAGCAAATGGTGAGAAAAGACACTATAGTGTTAAAAGGAAGCACCCCGCCATGCGGCACTTTGCTGGGACAAGCCACAAGTGTCACCAATTTTAAAAGGAAGCCCCCTGCCAAGCATCAGATGGCTGTCAATTTTAAACCGTGGGAAAAGACACTATAGTGTTAAAAGGAAGACCCCGCCAAACAGCTAATGTCCTTTAATGCTAAATATATACGCTGCTGCTGATAAAATTCTTTTTTATTTAATGAAATCGGAAAATCATACGATTATTAAAGAACCTCCCGCTATTCAGAGGTTTGAAAGCTCATTAAACACTAAGATTCTGCCCATGTGTTCCATTTTAAAAGTCGGCTAATCTGTGAACAAAGTTATTAAATGAAATATTTTCGACTAACGACTATCTCTATTCACAATGATCTTTAAAAAAGTTGTTTATATTTTAGCCTCGTTTCACATTTACAGTATATCAGCTTTAAAATACACGTGCCATTTAGCGCAACGATATCTCGGTAAAACATAAAGGGTAATCTTTTTCATATTTGCTTAGATGTGAACCTTATAGCGGTGAGTGTTTGAATGAGGCTTATTCCCACTACCAGGGTCTCCCTGCTCCTTAGAGGAGGACCATCAACAACTCTGAACCTATGAGCTTTCTCCCAAACGTTCCCGTGTGCTTCGCTCCGCCCTTCCAAGGCGGTACAGAGCCCAATGCGCAGCATAAAGTGGCCCGCTTCGCGGGTATTACCACAATAATTGTTCCAGCATTCCAAGTTTCTCTGCAAGCTTTTTTAAAAGGTAGGCGTTTTCGCTTTTTTCTTCCGCAATGACTGGCATGGCAAAAAATACTTTTGTGATTGATGGTAAGTGTAGATTATCGAAATATATGCCGTTAAAGACCGTCTCTTCAAACTATTGAAATGATATTCTTTTATAAATCCGCTTTCAAATCAGATAGTTCCAGCGACGAAGAGCAATCACCAAGCTGCCTCTCACCCGGAGGTAGGTTTTCTACTTTTTAAATGAAAAAACTGTATCTAGTCGTAACGCACAGAGTTTATAAATGTGGTATTTTTCTTATTTCAGAAGGCTGTAGTTTCTGGCCGGTTGGCTGTTCAAAAAGTGAGTCAGATCTTCTTTTAAATCGAAATATTGCTTATAAGACCGCGCCGATTTAATACTTTTAATGTCTTTAAGTATTTACAAACTTATGACTTTTTAATGGTAATGAACGTTTCACGCTAGCCTTTTATAAATCGAAATGTTGCTTATGAGACCGCGCCGATTTAATACTTTTAATGTCTTCAAGTATTTACAAACTTATTACTTTTTAATGGTAATGAACGTTTCATGCTAATTATAGTAGTTTTACAGACTATCCTTTTATAAATCGAAATGCTGCTTATAAGACTGCGCCAATTTAATACTTTTAATGTCTTTAAGTATGTACATTTCATGCTAATTAAAGTAGTTATACAGACTACCCTTTTATAAATCGAAATGCTGCTTATGAGACCGCGCCGATTTAATGTCTTTAAGTATGTACAAACTTTTTAATGGTAATTACTTTTAATGAAAATGCACAAACTTATAAGAACGTTCTGGTTGATTACTTTTTAATGTAATTGTCTTTAAGTACGTACAAACATCGTCTTTTATATTTTAGAATCGGAGGCTGAGCTGTTTGATTCTTTAAATCTAACTAGTTCGCAATTGGAGGATTTAATAGCTGCCACAGATTGTCTTTTTGAGAATAAAAATCCTGCCTCAGGCAAAGAGTCCCCAGAAACCCGTAAGTACCACTTTCAACTGACGGTTCGTGTGTGTGTGGAAGAAAATAAGGCGTTGGGGTTAAATATGTACTTTTTAGCAGAATGCTCGACGCTCCCAAAGAGTGGTAATTCTTCCGAAGTTTCCAGTCAGCCTCTAGAATCAGCGCAAAGGCCCTCGGACAGTCTACTATTGAACATCTCATTCACGCAGCCCGGTAAGTTGAACTATTTGTGCGTGGCAAATGTTTATTTTTAAAGAAAACTTAGTCTTGCTTGTTTTTTTCAGAACCCGCCTCTCCAGGCTTACTTACTCAGATACTCGGGGGTTCACCACCGTTTGCATCATCACCCGGACTTCTCACCCAAATAATCGGTGAACCTGAAAGATTTGATCCCGCTGCTAAGGCTGCCGAGCTGAAGGCTGAAATCGAACGAGTGTTGTTGATTTTTCAAAGTGCATTACCGGACCTTTTACCACTGTCTCCAGATATACGTGAAAAGGTTATTTTATTGTATGCAATTTTAGAAAACTTGTTCCCCAAATAATGTCTGGCAAAAGGCGTGCAAGTGAGGACTTGGACGCTGGGAGCGGTTCTCAAAATGCTGGGTTATTGCATGACATGGTGAATGAACTTAGTTATTCTATTCGGCCCCCAAAAATGCCTACTCCACCACCTCGATATTTTAATGAATTGGAATATATTAATTGGCAAAATCAAAACATGTTCCAAATGAATAATATAATAGCGACCATGAGAGTTCCTTCACCTGTTACCACTCCCATCGACTTTGACCAGCTTGACATCCTTTTAGAAGCCCTACGTCCAGTAGCCACCCCTGATGAAATGCAAACATTAAATAACTTGTTAGAAATGGTTCAGCGGTCTTTGAATGAAAATGTGAATGCTCAACGGGTCATGGTTTAAGAAACACGTTGGGTTCTGTAAATGCTGCCCCCTCTCACAGTATGGCCACATCAGTCTCGGTTACCCCCTTGGCTACATCTGTACCTTCTGCTCAAGTCTCCTCGGTCTCTGCTACAGTCTTGTCCTCTGTTTCTAGCCCTTCTGGGCCCTCTGTTTCTATCCCTTCTGCCCCCTCTGCTCCAGTCTTGCCCTCTGCTTCTATCCCTTCTCCCCCCTCTGCTCCAGTCTTGCCCTCTGTTGCCAAGCCATCTGCTTCAGTCTCCCCTGCTCCAGTCTTGGCCCCTGCTCCATTCTTGTCCTCTGTTTCTAGCCCTTCTGGGCCCTCTGCTCCAGTCTTGCCCTCTGTTGCCAAGCCGTCTGCTCCAGTCTTGGCCCCTGCTCCATTCTTGTCCTCTGTTTCTAGCCCTTCTGGGCCCTCTGTTTCTATCCCTTCTGCCCCCTCTGCTTCAATCCTGCCCTCTGTTGCCAAGCCGTCTGCTCCAGTCTTGCCCCCTGCTTCAATCCTGCCATCTGCTTCAGTCCCCTCTGCCCCCTCGGCTTCAATCTTGCCCTCTGTTTCAGTCACTGCTTCCTCAGCCCCTATTGCCCCGCCATTTGTGGTTACCCCTTCAGCCGCGCCAGTTATGTCCGGTGGTTCTGTGGTATCTAAACCTTCACCCTCGTCTACTTTAGGTATGGCCGGGCCCTCTGTTGTCTCTAGTAACGACGGTCAGGGTGTTTTTCAGCAGATTGACAGACCTGCTTTTAATCACACTGAAATAAGACACCCCTTAAATTTCGCCGATGCCTATGAACTAGAGTCTTACGAGGAGGTGTTTAACAGTATTCATGAGACACTGAAAAGAATTCTGTATAGTTTTTCAGGTACTTTAAATCTGCAAGATGTTGTATAGCTAGAATTGCGTGCTGATTCATTACCTATCAGCATTTTTATACAGCTGACTGGCTCTAATATTAATGTAGACGATTTTCTTCATTAGATAGAGAATCTTCTTCAGAGTCATGCGAGTGTGCTAGCGGATGAGTCTCTGATGCTAGTCACCCAGATTGTTCGGTCACCTAGCGGGGGCGCTCGTGGCTCTCGCAAGGTCTCATCTCTACTCAATCATGAAATAGTTAGAAAGAAAATGAGGCATTTGAAAGCTCCCGAGGTAGAAACCCTAAAACCTATTTTATGTTTTTACACGATAACCATTACTACGGTATTTTGAATTTAAAGGGGTTTCTGGGGGTGAAATACTTGTGCGACTACTGTTACACAAGCTACCACTCCATCCTTAGTCATCGTTGTGAAGGTCACTGCAACGTCTGTTTCTCCCCAGATTGCCGGCCGATCCCTGAAGAACTTGTCAAGTGTGGTGATTGCAACCGTTACTGCCGGTCCCAATTTTGTTTTATTCAGCATACGATTCCTAAATTTAACGACAAGACCAATGATATGGAAGCGGCCTGTGACACGGCAAAAATGTGTCCCCTGTGTTACAAAACTTACACAGTGAATGCCCCTCAAAACCCCATAAATATCGGCCCAAGGAATGCCGTGTTTGTAAAGCAAAAATGGAAAATGATGCAGAAAACCATCAGTGCTTTATAGAAACCTTGAAGTCTGAGGATCGTTGTGAGAAATACGTATTTTATGATTTTGAAAGTCGGCAAGAAACGGGTGTGCACATTCCTAATTACATATACTGTAAGTCCTTGCGGGGTAAATCCTGGTTCTGGGCGGGTGAAGATTGTGTACACCAGTTCTTTGCCAGATACCATCGCCCCAAGTATCAAGGCTATACCTTCATAGCTCACTATTCAAAAGGTTACAATGGGTACTTTTTAATGAAGTATTTGCTTGAAAATGGTGTGAACCCTCGTGTTACTACTCAAGGAAATAAGCTGATGTGTTTCACAGATGATGGTTATCAATTACGTTTTATAGATTCTTTGAATTTTTTAACAATGAAATTGAGTGCCATGCCTAAAGCCATGGGGTTTGAAGCCGCAAAAGGTTATTTCCCCCATTTTTTCAATACGGCTGAAAATCAGAATTATATTGGCCCCTACCCTGAACCTGAATGCTACGGTGTTCAGAGCATGATGACCAAAGAGAAAGAAGAATTTTTTACCTGGTACGACAGTGTCAAGCATGGTGTTTTTAATTTTAAAGAGGAGATGGCTTTTTATTGTAAAAATGACGTCGAAATTCTTAGAACAGCGTGCATTAAATTCAGAGACGAGGTCATCAAAATTGGCAATATTGACCCGTTTCAATGCATGACCATGGCATCTCTAAAACTGTATGCCTCCAAAGTCTATCAGCATAATTCCTTCTGACCATTACAGTAGTAGTCAGAAAAACTATTCGAACGCATCTATTCAATTGTTATTGTATCTCTGTGAAACAGAAAAATTGAACATTCGACACGCTGTAAACCTTGGTTAAGTAAAGAAGGTTTCCTTTTATCTTGACGGCTATGCCATAGTTAAAGGTATTCCAACTGCCTTTGAATTTGCCGGTTGTTTTTATCACGGCTGTCCAGAATGTTATGATTTAAACAGTACCCATCCTTTAACCGGTATGACTTGTGCGGTTATGTACCAAAAGTTTATGAGAAAATTGGAAATACTTAGGACAAAATTTAATTTAGATGTGCACGTGCTCTGGGAGCATGACTGGGAGACGATGAAAAAACAAGACCTCAGGCTACAAACTTTCTTAAAACACTGTGATTTCCCTCAACGTATACAACCGAGGGACTCGTTGTTCGGTGGACGTACCAACGCCATAAAATTGTACCACAAGGCAGTGGGCCCCGAACAGATTCACTATTATGATTTCACTAGCTTGTACCCGTTTGTGAATAAAACAAAAATGTACCCGGTCGGTCACCCCACTATCATTTTTCAGCAGTTTGGCGATCTCAGGCAGTATTTTGGATTAATTAAAGCCACCGTCCAGCCTCCACGTGGTCTCAATATTCCAGTCCTGCCTCTCAGGTTTTGTGGGAAATTAATGTTCACCCTCTGTCGCACCTGCGCGGAGACAGAAGCTCAGATTGTGGACTGTCGTCACACAGAGGATGAGAGAGCTTTAACCGGTACTTGGTGCAGTGTGGAAATAGCAAAGGCCATTGACAAAGGGTATAAAGTTTCAAAAGTATACGAGATTTGGCAATACCCCGAACGTACTTCTGAGTTATTCTCAGACTATATCAAGCTTCATCTAAAAGGCAAGCAGGAGGCCTCGGGCTATCCTGCCTGGTGTACGGATGAGGCTTCCCGAGACCGTTATATTTTAGATTATTATCACAAGGAAGGTGTGCAATTGGACCGCGATAACATCGCCGTAAATCCAGCTAAGAGACAAATTTCAAAGTTGTTTTTAAATTCTCTTTGGGGTAAATTTGGGCAAAAACCTCTCCATCTCACTACTAGCTTAGTCAAGGACAGTGAGGAATTCTTGCAATATATTTTCTCCAAACAGTATAATGTTTCTTATTTTGAATTTATCGGCGATGAGATTGCTCAAATACAATGGAAGTACACCAATGAAAAGTATACCCCACCTGGTAGCGTTAATGTTGCCATTGCTGCTTTCACCACGGCGTATGCCCGGTTAGAGTTGTACGATTTACTGGACAGTCTGGGAGAAAGGGTGTTGTACCACGACACCGACTCGGTAATTTTTACTTCTCAGTCAGTACAATCCTCCTCTGGGTGACTATTTAGGAGAGCTCACCAGTGAGTTAAATCCTGGTGATTATATTACTGAATTTGCTTCAGGCAGTCCAAAGACGTACAGGTATAAAACGGCACAAGGCAAAACATGTATGAAGGTAAAAGGTATCACCATCAATCACGAAACCGGTAAAATTATAAACCTCGAGTCACTAACCAATCTAGTTCAGAATTTTGTGACGTCTCATGAAGCCCCTCCTCAATAGTTACTGGTTCACGGTAAGCTGACGAGAAGGTGAAGCTTTACACTTCTATCTTGTAGAGATATCTGACGCTAGTTAAAAAGGCTGATAAAGAAACTAGCAGTCTGACTCTCGTATTACCAAAAGAAGAAAATGGCGAGGGGGGCCCTGGAACAGTCAAGGTGTCTGAGGACAAGGTTTGGCAAGAGGTTTTGAGAAGCGCGCCTGTAAAAGTAAAGAAAAGTGTTGAATTTGTTTTACATAAAATGTCCATTAATCCCCATCACGCGTTTTGGAATAATCGTGGAGAGCTGTTGTTAGAAGGTAAACCTTTGGTCGGATCCAGCATGGTGGATTTGATCCGTAATCTGACCGCTTCTCATACAATACCTGAACATAGGAGACCGCGGGGGTGGAAGGAATTTGTAAACGCCATGGCCGGTTTGAACATTCCATTTTCTGTCGTACCTAATAATGAAACGAGAGAACTCCTTGAAAGTTTTAAGCCACCCGCCGCCCCCCTCCCTGCTCATCAAACAGAAGTTAGCCCCTACCAACAGAAACCGAGAAAAAAAAGACTGGAATGGATTGCTTATTAATTTGTAAAATTATTTGTTTATTAAATACAATTTTATCTCATTACAGAGTGTCGTCATCCTTTAACCGTCTACTTAAATATTTATAGGTCTCTGATCTTTGCACACAAGGGTACTGATAAAAACAGAGTCCCGGTGAAGGAACGAACAAATTTAGAGACCATAGAGTCATTACTATTCACGTCCTCAGAATACTTTTTTATTACAGAGGTGTATGGGAGACCTTTTCCTCTCTGATGCAGATAGAAGAGGCAGTGTTGACCGCATTTGTCCGAGAACCAACTTTGAAGCTGTCGGTTATTGTAAATGATTTGTTTACAGTTTTTGCTTAAGAAACGGTAAATGTCATTCGGGAAGTAGATAAAGTCCGGAGGATTTCCATAGGAATCAAAAAACTCCCCATTTCCGTCTTCTGTGAGGTAAATCCCCAACCAGTGTTCTCCGGGTTGGGTTTGACGGTGAGTATTCACTACAAACATGGCCGGCAAGCCGTTATTTTTTTCCGGTAGTTGATCACACGCCAGCACACCATGGAAATATCTTTCAGTGTAGGGGTCTTGGGACAGTAGTTCTGTTAATTGTTTTGTATTCATGGTGTTTATTAGTAGTCATACAGAACATTACATCTCTGGTTGATTTCGATGATGTTGTCAAAGACCGCATATACTATTAGATTGACGGTCCGAGGGAGGGGGACGCGGAAGCGTAATTCAAATCTCATGTTTCCAGTTTTAACTAATGAAAAATGATCACCGCATTCTTGATCGGGGGTTAGATCAAAAGCGAAAAGAGTATATCCTTGCGAGAACTCTGAACGGCTGATAGACAGAGCTTGATCCTTCAAATGCTTACCAGTGGCCAATACCAGGTTATAATATTCTCTAGCACTATTGCCGCTTACAAAGTCTGGTTGAAAAGGTTTGGCGGGAATCTGTTCACCGTCCATGTACAGAGCCAGGAACTCTACATTGTTGTGTTTGAAATTGAACGGGTTCCGTGTATAAGACCCCAAAAAGGCCTCATTATCCACCATGCCAATCACCACATACTTTGGTAGTTGACCCAGAAACAGGTTTTCTTGATTGCATACTCGGATTCCCGCGGGCATACTGAATACTTTAATATTCACCCTTTCCACAGGGTATTTAGCATTGGCTGATGTAAGGGCATGAGCGTGTCCTAATTTCACGGCTGGTGAAACTTACTTTTTTTACAAACAGGGAGGCTGATGTTATGATTACTCTGTAACGTTCGGCATCATCGGACATTAAGCAGAATTCATCTTTGTTCCGAACCATTTTAATCTTCACGTCTAGACCGTTCAATAATAGTTTTTCCTGGAAAAAGAGATCTGTATGTATGTGCCCCAGAAGTTCAACAGTCCTGCTACCAGCTGTATAGGCGCTTCTGTTATTAAAACCGATGTTTTCTCCGTCGGGGTCTGTCTCTTCCAATTTGTTAAGTGTATCTTTGTAAAAAAGTCCTGTAGCAAACTGAGAATGAAGAGTATCTTGGCTGTAATTTAGCAGGCCTTCTAAGACCGCTCGGTAAGGATAACAATTTGAACTCTGCAATATTAGGCGGTCCCCCAGGGTGACATCAACTTGGGAAAACAAACTGGCTATAGGGTAGTTGACAAATCCGACCTTTGCCCCGGCAGGTATGTTAGTCCCTTCAGCGTTCACTATCTTTCCCCTTAGGTGTAGAAGAGTGTTATTCAAGTCCAGGTAATCTTCCCCATTTCCGGCTATGAGAAATTCTAGCGGAGCTACTTCAGAGAGGGCTGAGAGTGTTGGGACTTCAACGTATATACTTTTATCTACACTCGTTTGAGTGAAAGGCACCGTAAACAGATCCAGTTCAGATTTGACACACTCTTCGGACATTCTGTGTACGAAAGCCATCTTAAAAAATGTCTCTCTTCTTCTTTTTGCTTGCTTTAGTCTTGTTCCTCTTCTGACGACGTTTGGATAATGCTGTTAAAATAGTGCGCATGGCCTTTTTAGCTGGCGGGGCCTGACGCGACCCCGGTGGTCTCTTGCTTTTTGTCTTTCTCATGACCATCAAGCCCGCCCCCTCCTGCTTTTCTAGGACTCCACCTGCAGCACTGGATATAGCCCCTGTGATCACATCTTTTACAATATTTTTAGCCGCGGATTTGATATGTGGTTTTGCGATGTCAAAGCCTTTTTTCAGGAGAGGTAAAGCTCTTCTAAACAATCCTCGAAATATACCTCCAATCCCCCCACCATACATTACAGGGGATCCAGAGAATCCTGGTAAGCCGTTACCCGCTTGGGTCTGATAATATTGGATGTAAGGTGTTGGGTCCTGGTAAGACCTCATTGTTTCAGTCGTGCATACAATGCCTGACGGGTCTGAAATGCAACTTCACTATCACCTTAGAAAACTGAAATGGCACGTTTTTGTTCTGGTCCATCTTTATTTCAATAGTCACTGTGTCAAAATGATTCTTGCTGGCTGGGGCATAATGCGGTTTGTCGTATGTGATGGTTGTAATTTTATTCGCCTGATCCTCTATATGAACACACCTCAAAAGGAGTACGTAGCTGTCTCCGACTCTCTGATGAGATACCATATCCCCGTACACGTACAACGTGTAAAAGCCGGCACTGATGTCGGCGGGGAAAGGAGCCTTATAAGTTAAACCCCAAGTCTGATCAGGATGCGCTCCTAATATTCGACCCAGCTGTCCTTTTAAGTGTATAGTTTCATCCTTTTCACCCGGTACCACGTAGACTCTTCTTTCCACAGCATTATAACTGAATTTCGCAGAGCTCTCAGAAGGGACAAATCCAGCTGCAACATCTGTCAAAGTGGGCAGGCTTAAGGTTGTCGAATTCATAAAAGACAGTAGGTCGTGAATACCTTCGTAATATCCGCATGGAATGTAGTAATGTTTTTTCACCCCCGGAGCTGAAACGTAGAATTCGTTATCTGGTTTGTCTATGGTATTCCACGTATGTGGGTACTGAACTTCGGCTAGACCGACTTCCCAAGAACCTTCTAATTCTATGGGTTTAGCAAGCTTCATCGTGAAATTGGAAATTGTGTTGTTATGGAAAATGTCTGAGGAAGTGTTGCTCGGTAGAGTCACAAAAAAACTTTTGCGCTCCATCGCATACCGCTAGAGAATGAAGAGTCGATTAGGAGCGTTCTGGATTTTATTGAACATCTTGGGCTTGGCTCTCCGGTATCCAGCTGTTAAATTTTTCTGGCCAGCTGAGCCATTTGACTAAAATGAGTCGTTTTTTATTCTTAACTTTGCTAGCCAGTATTTTTTCAATCCTGTAAACGTCTGTGGATCCGACTTTAATTTTCTGTAATTCAGGGTCGTAAAAGGATCCTACAATCTCTTCACCATCGTAGTCTTTCAGTTTGTGCACCGCCGGTTCCCTACGTACAAGTTCAGATACGGTAAAGATTTCATCTGAAAATGTTTGTTCATAACCTTTCTCAAAAGGATGTCTGGTTTTAGACACCCTAACTGTATCTCCTACTTTGAACTTAAACAACGGCGGACCCGGGTGGCTGGCTACGCCGTATAAGTTTTTGAAAACTTTCCAGGAATTTAACGTGTTAACATCGGAAGGAGCCATTTTTATACTTCGATGATAACTTTTGTTGTAAGAGTATACTAGATCCTGCAATTTATCGATGTAGGTTCTCGTGTTATAAGCGCTGAAATATTTCCACATTTTAGATTTTAGTGTGCGGTTAAATCTCTCCACCACGGAGGCCTTTAATTTGTTTCCTGTGGTGAAATGTTTTATTCCGATCTTCTTTAACAGCTTTTGAAAATCTCGGTTGAAAAACTCTTTCCCCTTATCGGTCTGGAGCTTCTTTGGAGTACGCATGGCACTCAGAATGTCTTGGAAGGCTCTTGTCACTTCCTTACCCGTTTTGTTCTTCAGGGGTCGTACCCACGCGTACTTAGAAAGTACGTTGATACAGGTTAACAAATATTTATAACACAGATTATGCTCGGACACATTTGTCATGTCCGCTAAATCCATCTGTCATTGCGAGTCTATATCGGATACATAAACCTTATTTCTCCTAAAATGCCTTCTAGCGGGTTTGTGAATTGTATAAGCATATTGACCGGATAACCAATCCGACACCTGCTGGTCATTACTTTTCTGACCCGAAACCTCAAGAGCTCTTTTCAAAGAGTCTTTTCCCCCAAAGCTACCAGGATTTGCCGGGTTATAATAAACTTTTTTCAAGTAACCCTCCATCGCCGACGGTGAAAGAAAAATGTCAATGGTTTAAAAATCAAATGAGTCTTTATTGTTAATTTCAAAACAACATTGTTTAAATTTCAAAACAGCATGATTAAAAACATTATTAAAATTTCAAAACGGCAGTATTAAAAAACATTATTAAAATATTTCATAGCACAGGCACATTGAGTTCAGACACTTCGTCTGATTTTTCTAAGTCGTACTCCCCGTAAAACCCCAAAGGTGCATCGGTCATGTTAGGTACAGAAAAATGTCTTTTAGAGAAGGCATTGGCTATTTCACGTATTTTTGAGTAAGAAGGATCGTCCATGTTGTGAAAGGCTTGTACAATAGCTTCGCTAATAGAATGTTCATTTTCCAGTTCGTCGACAGCATTTTGAACAAATGAATGAACCTTGTGAAAAGGCGGAAAGGTGTTGAAGCAACCCAGAGTCTTTATGACCAGGCTCCTGAGCCACAGTTTGCGGAAAACAGTCAGAACCTCTTGAAAGCGGCCAACCCGATGAACAGAGTCAGGCTCAAACAGACACGTATGCTGCGTCTGGCTGGGGTGATCTATGAAACAGCCATGACAGGTGCTTTTTAGGTCCCGATCGACTATTATGTCCAGCAGAGCCACAATCAAACTCTTGACCAGTTTCAGAGTCTTTAGAAGTGTTTGACCCAGGGGCCCGTCAGTTTGTTCAAGGTCCATACCCTCATAATCAGCATCCCGGGATGATGGCTTCCATGTGGACAGAGCATCTACCAGTTCGTCCATGGCCTCTTCTTGCCGCATGGCCTGCACTGCTATCTCCTCAGCGCCCGTTAGGCTCCCCCGAGCATCCTCAGCAGGGACAAAAAGGTCAGGTACTGTACGGTTCTCCAGGAGACTTTCCAGCCAATACATATCATCAGGGGCAGGTAACTGAGGTTCGGGCCAATAGATCTGGTCATTTGAGGGCATCAGAAGATCTGGCCAAGACGGTGGGTCTGAAGGAGAGTTGTTAGGAGCAGAGTACCCTGAGTTAGGTACGATGTCGTCGGGCCAAAACAGGCCGTTGACTGCTGCTGTCTGTTCCATAGACCAATAGGACTGATCAGGAACGTGGCCGGCAGGGTGCTGGTTGTTACCCGCCCAAAACACATCGTTGTCTGTCAGCATCTGGTCTGCAGCAGAGTAGTGGAGCTGTAGGTTAGTGTCGATCATCATCTCGTCGGGAGTAGAGTAGGCGGTGTTGGCTTGAAGGTTAGCCGGCCAAAACAGGTAGTCAGCGGCGGACGTATGTTTCATACCCCCGGAGCGTGGTTCTTCGGAGCGCATCAAAATGTCGAGGACTTCTGTCACCTCAGAGGCCGAGAGAACGGGGAGACGACCGGCCCAGCTAGCACCAGCTTCGGAAGGGTAGTTAGTTGAAGACATCTTGATAGGTTTTTAGGTTAATGTAGACTATGGAAAAGACCTCTGTATTTATCTCCGCTCACTTAGGGGGTGGTTGACTCCCAGTTTTCTTCCTCCTCCTCCGAGCATGAATTATTCAACATGCTAAACTCCTCCTCCAATTTTCTTTTAATTCTTTTCATCTGGTGGGACAGTTTTCCTTGATAAATGGCTTCATCAATATTTGGAATAAGAGCTTTAAAAAAAGTCCAGTCTTTTATAGAAAAATTAATTTCACTCACTCGCTCCTTTATCACATTTTCTTTATCTTCCTCCTCCTCTTCGTGAACGGCCTCGTTATATTCGGGAAGGATAGGCTCCTTCTTGGAAACGGCGATCGTGAGCTGTCCCTCAGCATTTCTTTTTACCTCTACCCGGCACAAAGCACAGTTAGAATCGTACCAGACAGAGCTGAAGCGTGGTTCCCGTAACTTCCGTAAAGTTCTTCTGGATACCCTGTTTGCTTTCAGTTTCTTAGGAGCGTTCACAAGACCATCCATTCTGTTTGCTTTTGTGTGTGTCGTGGCGTTTTCACTAAATCACTACAATTTTATACAAGAACTCTTTCGTCTCCTCCCACAGTCGGGGGTGAGTGACACGCCTCTCCCCTAACCTTATAGGCGGATAGAGAGATAAAGGCATACCTCGGGGGCGTGAGTATTGTTAATGGGGCATGATAGGTGTCCGGTTTACGAAAGACCCACCCTAAAAGGCGAGGTTTAGAGATGATCAATTATGATGGTGGTCTAACCCCCAGGGGCGGGGTATAGTTCATATTTTTATATTTTTATATTTTCATAAATCATATTTTCATATTTTTATATTTTTATATTTTCATATTTTCATAAATTATATTTTCATATTTGGGGGCGGGGCTTAAAGTCATAAATCAATCTAACACCTCCTTTGACAGTTGCTTTCTGTATGTACTACTGACTCCTTTATGTACTGCACTGCACAGCAGGGTTTTATTTCTATTAAAGTACCAAGCCTGTGTATACAGTATTCATCTATTTGTGTTCATGTCCAGGTTTTTATAGCTTGTAGTTTTGCTGCCCAGAAATAAAATTGAAAGTTAGGTAGAGCCATGCCACCTTCTGCCTTAGGTCTTTGTAGGGTCGCTCTTTGGATACGTGGATGTTTTGAATTCCAAATAAAATAGGTTATGGTTGAAACTAATTTCTTAAAAAATATTTATTGATGTATTTTGGAATGTTTTGAAATAAAAAAGGAGCTTAGGAAGAATATTCATCTTAACAATTTTAATTTTTGCAGCTAAAGTGAGATGAAGGGTAGACCATCTATGCAAGTTTTGCTTAATTTTTTCCATACAGACAGCAACATTTTGTTGATAAACAGCTTTATGTTTACTTGTGATGTTTACCCCTAGGTATTTAAACTGATCTGCGATGATAAAAGGGAAGGTGTCCAATCTAATATTGTGTGCTTCAAAATGGCACTGGAAAGAGCACAAGTTTATTCAAATTAATGCCGAGACCAAAAATCTTTTGAAATTCTGTTAGTGCTATTAGGACTGCAGGCACAGTATTTTGTGGATCTGATATATACAGTACCATATAATCTGTATATACAGAAATTTTCTCTAATAATTCTCTTTATCTCATAAACATTTTGACAGTGAACTGCCAGTGGGTCAATGGTGATTGCAAAAAGCAGTGGTGACAAGGGGCATCCTTGTCTGGTACCACGTTCTAGTTTAAAGTATTCTGAATTAATGTAGTTAAGACAAACTGAAGCTTCTGGACTGGTTTACAGTAGTTTGATCCATGCACAAATGTTCAGGCCAAACCCAAATTTCTCCAGTGTAGTGAAAAGGTAGTTCCCTTCAACCATATTATTAAAGCTTTTTCCCTTTTTGCCTTTTTTTTCACCCGCACAAGAACAAAAGTAGCTGGGTGTTTGGAGGTGCACTTGGAAAAGTTACTTGTACTTGTACTTATATGTGTACTTGTTCTTCTTATCTGTATCTGAACTAGCATCAAGGAGGCAGAGTAGAAGGCAACAGTAACTGATATCGAAATTGGTAAGTAAAACTGCGTGATAGATAGATAGATAGATAGATAGATAGATAGATAGATAGATAGATAGATAGATAGATAGATAGATAGATAGATAGATAGATAGATAGATAGATAGATAGATAGATGGTGTGGCGGAAGTACCGGTTGCGCACACGGAAACACTCTGGGTGTCTCCTGGTCTTCTTCCCCCCAGCACTTCCGGGTGTGGCGGAAGTGCTGAGGGCCAGGGCTCCACAGGCATTGGGGTGCCTGGCAGTGACCACGGGCCCCTATAGGGTTGAGCTTCTAAGCTCCGGTCCTTCTGGGCTCTGGCTGGGTACCACCCCCAGCCACTCGCCACAATAGATAGATAGATAGATACTTTATTAATCCCCATGGGGAAATTCACGTACTCCAGCAGCAGCATATTAATAAAAACAATATTAATTAAAGAGTGATAAAAACGCAGTGCAAGTTAAAAAGTGCAAGGTGGAGAGTGCGAAGCAGGTATAACAGTCAATAACATTGTATAATGTTAACGTTTACCCAACCCCCAGTGGAATTGAAGAGTCGCATAGTGTGGGGGAGGAACGATCTCCTCAGTCTGTCAGTGGAGCAGGACAGTGACAGTAGTCTGTCGCTGAAGCTGCTCCTCTGTCTGGAGATGATACTGTTCAGTGGATGCAGTGGATTCTCCATGATTGACAGGAGCCTACTCAGCACCCACCGCTCTGCCACAGATGTCAAACTGTTCAGCTCTGTGCCTACAATAGAGCCTGCCTTCCTCACTAGTTTGTCTAGGTGTGAGGCGTCCCTCTTCTTTATGCTGCCTCCCCAGCACACCACCACATAGAAGAGGGCGCTCGCCACAACCGTTTGATAGAACATCTGCAGCATCTTATTGCAGATGTTGAAAGATGCCAGCCTTCTAAGGAAGTATAGTCAGAGATATAACAGAGATTCCTTAGTTTAAAAGAAAAAAAAAGGCTGTGGCTGACTTCAAAGCAATAAAGGGGAAGGCTCAGCGGTGCGTAGATAAGCGGCCAGTGTTAAGACACCCAATCAGGTGCAAGGGGCTGTAGGAACAGTTAAGATAGTAAACTTTTATTTATTTATTTATTTTAGATTGAACAGTTCTTAGCAGTCCAGAGGTAGAACAGTTACACGGCAGACAGCGTAAGGGTTCATTAACACTAGAATTACCAGAGTCTATGAAAAAACTCGTAGATCCGGCCCACCTTAAAACCATTCGCAGCTCTCTTTTGTCTTCTAAATGTGCCGATTAAGACGAGCCAGCAAGCAGCCGGCTATTCCATCCCCCACCGTCGCAGAGCGTTCACTAAGTTTTCCCAGCTCATGCCTTGTTTGATTATCTGGGAGTGACTGAACTGCTAGAGTTTTAGTGTGAAAATAATAGATCACTATTTGGAACACACACAGTTCATGTGTGTTCCATTTCTACAGCAATCTGTGTAAACACATTTTTAAAACAGAAATGTTTTTCATATTTTAGTAGTAAATGACAAAATGTAGGCATAAACTATATAATGTATGAAGCCTGAAGTCCAAAGATCAAGTAAAAACACTTCCACAAAAGGTTCAAGACTGATACAATAGCTTCCGTGGCATAGCGGTAAGATTTGCTGACTTGTAATTGAGAGTCCCCGGTTCGATCCCCACTCACTCCTATATTTGCCGTTTTCAGTAGTGAGCTCCTCTTTTTGTTAATATTATACAGTACACACATACATTTGGTTTGTGTCTGTAACACACGGTGTGCATTTATAGGACTTGTAAAAGTTACCTTTTTTTTTTACTTTTATTCTCTCTAAATCACGATCACGATACATACTACCCCCAAACCCGAATAACTGGAGATGTGAGTGGTGTTTTGAGACAATGGAACTGGACATTCTCTCATCTGGAGGGATAAAAGCTGACACACAAACGCTGGCGAATCTGCCTTCTTCGTATCTCACCGTCACTTGATTTTTTTATTCGATTTTATTGACTGTTCCTGCTCATGCTGAACTAGAGTGCACCTTATGGTGAATGATGTCAAAACAACAAAAAAACACAGACGTAGGTATATATGATATTTGGAATTATTTGTTTTATGACCTGTATAGTACATTTTGGAAAACTTTGTGGCACGGATGCAACATTATTCATATTATTCATATTCATTCGCATAACATCTTGCGTTTTATAATCAGTGAATGCGTATTTTTTTTTTCCCGATCTTGCCAGTCCCCACATGTTGCTGTATGCTGTTTCTTTTGTACTCCAGGACATGCAGAGGATAGAATAATACAGAGCAGTAAGTTCAGCGTTATATGCAATAATCAGATTCAAATGTTAACTGTTCACACACATGCAAGGATAGTCTTTCCTACATTTACAACGTGTGTACCTGTTACAATGTACACGCTTCTCTCTATGCTGTGGTTCCTATTACACACCTGAAAGAAAGAGACAATATATGTGAAAACATCATCGCACTAATGCAATATTATTTGAAAACGAACAGCGTCAGATCGGGTGTGGATTTATGTTTGCGCTATTACTGAAAGAAAAAAAGATCAACATATGCGTTGATCCAGCAGAACTGAATACGCTCACGCGCTCTAGCATCCCCACCCCCGATCTGACTCTAAGAAACAGCGCAAGTACAGACGCAAACCAAGTGTGATCAAGATTTCCTGGTTCGATCTCACTCACTCCTATATTTGCCATTTTCAGCACTGAATAAGCTCACACGCTCTAACACCCCCCCCCCCCCCCCCAAAAGAGCAGCTTACTACTGAAAACGGACATAAAATTTATAAATTGGTATGCACTGTAAATCGTTAAGTTTAAAATGTCGATCGCGGTTATTTCTGTTAATTAATTCATGCTTTTTACTTAGAGTCAGAACAGGAGCTTGTTCAGCTTATTCAGCTTCTGATCTGACTCAAACAGCGCCAGTATAACTTCACACCCAACCTGACGCTGTTCGTTTTCAAATAATATTGCATTACTGCGATGATCTTTTCTGATTGGTACTATTCGCGTCATAAAATGATTTCTTACACATATATTTGTCTCTTTCTTTTTAAAAATGTGCGTTGTAGCACGCAGCAACTGGCCACCTGCATGTTCTTGCGCTCACTGAATAAGACAGCGCTATATGCAATCATCAGATTCAAATGTTAACAGTTATATAGCACGGAATGGAAATCAGCAGTTCTTAGCATTGCACCACGCAAGCTGTCATATCAACCGCCTACTGTAACTTGCTTTCTTTTTCCTTCGGTTATATTCTTGAATAAAAGTGCACTTGTTTTATTATACTTTTACATGGGGTAGGGAAGGATCCTGAACACGACTGAGACAATGAAAAGTGAATTAAAAAAAAAAAAAACAAAGCTAACCTTTGCAAATATCATAAATTACACCAGCTGTTACAGACTGAAATCAAATGTATCTTTTTATTCTAAAATATTAAAAATAAGAACACTTCACTTCTCATAAGGGAGTCATGCAGGATTGAACTCATGACCTTCTGATTGCCAGTCAGCAACTGATACTGTTGCGCCACGGCAGCAATCATAGTAAATAGGTGTCAATGTCCCACACTAAGGAAGCTTTTTTTGGTGGCGGCTTTTTTTTTTGTACCTTTTGTGAAAGTGTTTCTTTGATATTTGGACTTCAGGCTTCATACATTATATAGTTTATGCCTACATTTTGTCATTTGTTACTAGAATATAAAAAACGTTTCTGTTTTAAAAATGTGTTTACACAGATTACTGCAGACACGCAACACACATGAAATGCGTGTGTTCCAAATAGTGATTTATTATTTCCATTCTAAAACTCCACTCACTCCCAGATAATCAATCAAGGCATTAGCTGGGAGAAGTTCATTTACGTTCTAAGTCGGTGGGGGAATGGAATAGCCGGCTGCTGGCAGCATGTCTTTATCAGTACATTTAGATGACAAAAGACACTGGCAGAGAGGTGAGAACGGTTTTAAGAAGCGATTTAAGGTGGGCCGGATCTACGAGTTTTTTCGTAGGCTCTGGTAATTCTAGTGTTAAAGGCCCATATAGGAAGTGACGTCATTGGAGGGGACGGACCTGAAAGTGACGCCGTTTGGACCGGAAGTGACATCATCGGAGGGAGGGACCTGGACCTGACATTGTCTGGACCGGAACTCGCATCATCTTCTGAGGTACCGGAACCTGGCAGGATTTCTTGGGAAAGGTCTGCAAGTAACTGAGAAAGACAGTTAGTGCACCCCGCCGTGCCCTGGTCGGATGTGGTATTACCATTACTTAAGCCCTTCAGCTGCCTCCTACTTGCACGTGTGTGACAAGCCCCCCCCCCCCCCCCCTTAGCCCAAACCCATCAGGTCGGGTGACCTGCACCGAGAGGTCGTGAGCATGAAAAAGGGCATCACCGTTGGTATGGAGAGAGCCCTTACGATGAATGAGTGAAAACTTGTAAGGTTGTAGGTCAAGAAACCACCTAGTGACCTGTGGATTCGACTCTTTGTGAAGGGCCATCCACTATAAAGGATCATGATCTGACACTAGAGTGAACTGTCGGCCCAAGAAGTAGTACCTCAACTGCGTAATCGCCCATTTAAAGGCCAGGGCTTCCCTTTCCACCACCGCGTACTTGGTCTCTCGATCCAGCAGTTTCCGGCTCAGGTACATGATGGGGTGTTCAACACCATCAACACTTTGGCTGAACACGGCACTGAGGCCTGTGTCCAAAGTGTCCGTCTGGAGAATGAACGGGAAATAAAAATTAGGAGCGATTAACACTGGTGCTGAAGTAAGAGCCCTGCGGTGGGTTGGCGCCCTGCCCGGGATTGATTCCCTGCCTTGCGCCCTGTGTTGGCTGGGATTGGTTCCAGCAGACCCCCGTGACCCTGTGTTTGGATTCAGCGGGTTGGAAAATGGATGGATGGATGAAGTAAGCCTGTTAAAAGTCACAGAACGCAGCTTCCGTCTTGTCAGTCCATACCACATTGTTAGGAGCTCTTTTCTTCATCAAATCAGTCAAGGGCGCCGCTCTCTCAGAAAACCGAGATAAAAACCGGCGGTAGTACCCAGCTGATCCGAGAAATGCTTGGACTTTCTGCTTGGTTTGCGGACTGGACCATTTTAAAATGGCATCTATTTTTGAACACTGTGGCTTCACAGTGCCCCAACCAACCAAGTAGCCCAAATATTTAGCTTCTTTCAGTTCAAAGAAACATTTCTTTGGATTGATTCAGATCCCAGCTTCTCCTAATGTCCGCAACACCGCTCTGACCTGCTGTACGTGTTCCTTCCATGTGCTGGAATAGATGACGACGTCATCCAGATAGGCCGCACTATACGCATTATGGGGACAGAGCACTTTGTCCACCAGACGCTGGAAATTCGCAGGAGCCCCATGTAACCTGAATGGACACTGCCAGTGTCTGCTAGGCGTGCTAAACGCCGTCTTCACCTTTGCGGAATCCATTAAAGGAATCTGCCTGTACCCCTTTGTCATGTTAAGTGTGGTCAAGAACCTTGCTTGGCCCAGCCTTTAAAGGAGATCGTCCACGTGAGTCATGGGATAAGCATCAAATTAGGAGCATTGGTTAAGCCGACGGAATTCATTGCAAAACCTCCAACTGCCATCAGGCTTACTAACCAAGATGATTGGACTGGACCAGGGACTAAAACTTTCCTCTATCACTCCTAGTTCCAGCATTCACTTGATTTCCAGCTACACTTCTACTTTCTTTGTCTCCAGGAGTCTATAGGGGCGCTCTCGGACGATAACTCCAGGCTCATGTCATGCACAATTAAAGAGGTCCTTCCGGGTTTCTCACTCACCACTTCTGGAACAGACAGGATAGCTGACTCCAGCTCCCGTCTCTGTCTGAAAGTTAATTCCTTGCCGGAATTAAGGGTGTCTATTAGAACAAAAAATGAGCGTGGCTGAGCAGAGGAGGGATCGGGATCCCTGTCCTTCCACGGCTTCAGCAAATTCACATGATAAATCCACTCGCTTGGTCGATGATTGGGTTGTTTCACCAAATAGTCGACAAGTCCTTTCCTCTCCTTAACTCTTTTAGGGCTACATTTTTTTTTGTTTCTTTTCTCTCAGGGCTGAATATTTTTCCAAAAACTAACTTTTTTAAAAAAAAGAACACAAAGCAATTGAAATCAACAAAAATATTCACTTTTGACAAATGTTACTGTCTTGCATGTTGTATGAGCCTGCATACTCTATGATTGCACATACATATCACATACATTTTACACAGCAAAGTCCTGCAAAGTCTGATCTCGCTCAAAGCAGCCAATTTCAGTCATTGCCATATTGCACTGCTTACAATATACGTTGCTTTGGTGCCTACTTTTCAATTGTCTGTTGCTGCACTTTCTCACATATATTGTTAGTGTGTACTGTAGAGAGACAAGTCACCCGTTTGCCATCGTGCCATACCACTGCCACCAAGTTATCCGCCCGCATAAAAACCGTATTGTCACCTCTTTTCATCTTCAGCATGTCTGGCTTCAACTGTGAAGCCATGTGTATCCTGTTCACCCTCACTGTGCCACAAGCTCCAATTCCTCTGCTCTGTAGCTCCATGAACAATTCTGGGCATGTATAAAAATTGTCCATGTACACAACATGACCCAAATGTTCATAGCCCTGAAGCAGCTCCAGCACAACCTGACTTGTCAAGGGACAGTTCTCTCTTTGAAAGAAATACTTTCCTGTATATGTAATTACTTTCAGGCAGAAACCACTGTTGGCTTCTGCCAGTACAAAATCCTTTATGTCATACTTTGTGGGCTTGTCTGGCATATATTTGCAGAAAAAAAGGTGTCCCTTTTATTTTATCATAGACTAGCAAAATACCCGCGCTTCGCAGCGGAGAAGTAGTGTGTTAAAGAGGTTATGAAAAAAAAAGGAAACATTTTAAAAATAACGTAAGATGATTGTCAATGTAATTGTGTTGTCATTGTTATGAGTGTTGCTGTCTTTTATATATATAATATACACACACACACACATAAACATATATATACATATACATATATATACATATCTACATATACACATATCTACATATATATACACATATACACATCCACATATATATACATATATATATATATATATATATATATACACATATCAACATATATATACACACATACATAAACACACACATATACATACACACACACATATATATATATATATACATATATGTACATATATATATATATAATATATATATATATATACACACACAGACACATATATATATATATATAAATATTTACATATCTACACATATACACATCTAGATATATATACACACATATATATATATATATATATATATATATATATATATATATATATATATATATATATATATATATATATATATAGACATACATACATAGATAGATTGACACACATATATATATACATATGAACATATATATATATATAATTGTGTTGTCATTGTTATGAGTGTTGCTGTCATATATATATATATATATATAGCAAAATACCCGCGCTTCGCAGCGGAGAAGTAGTGTGTTAAAGAGGTTATGTAACTATATATATACATAAACATATATACATATATATACATATCTACATATACACATACTGTATCTACATATACATACGTATATATACATATACACATCCACATATACATATATATATATACATATACAAATTTACATATCTACATATATATATATATAAATATAGACATACATATATACATACATACATTCACATATATATATATATATATATATATATGTATATATACAGTATATATATATATATATATATATATATATATACTGTATATATACATATCTACTTATTTGCTCCTGTATTTAGGATATAGCGGGTTGGATAATGGATGGATGGACATTTGTATGCATAGCCCTATTTGCCCGTTTTCGTTTTTTTTCTTTCTTCAGTAATATTTCAGTAAACCAGGAGCTTGTCAGTTCAAATCCTGGTACTGACACCACTGTGTGACCCTGAGGAAGTCACTTCACCTGCCTGTGCTGCAAAAAACAAAAGTAATGTAACAAATTGTACCTCAGATGTTGTAAGTTGCTGGAATAAAGGCATAAGTAAAATAGATAAATATGTATTATACACATAGGAACTATTCATTTATTTTCAGTTAAGTCATCTGCAGCAAACTTTTATAAATGAGGGTTTCTCATTTTTAGATAGTGCAAACTGTTTCTTCTTCATTGACGTTTTCTCTTGGAGAGCTTTTTTCATTTCATTGAAAATGAAAGCAGCAGCTGCCAAAATATGTAGCTTTCTTATTAATTTTTCAACATTGTGTAAAATAAATGTATAAAGTAACATAAAAGGTTTAAATACTGGTTATCCTTTTACACTAAAATATTACTAAAGAGATACAAAAAAAGTAAAATGGATATGTTCTTTTTCTTTAAGGAGATTAAATATTACTGAAGAAAGAAAAAAAAAAAATTAAACAGCCAAATGGGGCTATGCATACGAAATTAAAAGGTTTAAATAAAACAGAAATATATATTTTATTTTTACTTGCTTAACTTGTGGAGGGTGTATCCTGTAGCAAAGCCCTAACTTTTTTCGTGAAAGCCCGTTTCAGTCAATAAGTCTTAAAAAAACGTGTAAAGATATTGACAATAAGCTAAGCAAACCCAGGAAGACATGGAATCGTTTAAATCAAGTATCATTACATCTTCCTTTCTTAAAGAGAAGTAAGGCAGTACTTATAAGCTTACATATTTATATATAGACATATATATATATATATATATATATATATATATATATATATATATATATATATATATATATATATATCTATATCCGAAGCCGTGCAAGCACACTCTTGAGAATGCAACGTATAGTTGTACAGAAGAAAAGCAATCTTGCCTCAAATGAATGGCAACCTTTTGTAGGTCTATGAACTTAATTTAAACTTTAGGTTTACACGGTGCTTTCTTTCCGAAGTACCTGCACTCATGAATATGTCTGTATGTGTCAGTCGGTCAAATCCACGCGCTTCGCACCGGCGAAGTACCGCTTTTAAATTTTTATTAAGAAGAAAATAAAACCTTTTTGAATTGAGGGAAAATATACTAATAACAGTTTGTTAAGGATCTGTTTTTTTGTGAAGCTGCCTTTACTCAAGTGATCACTTCGACCTGACTTGGTGGCCAACTATAAGCGTTACCTGGTAGGTAACCACCCATACAATCAGATTGTGAATCAGACTACGAATGCCGTGAATGTAATTACACACTCACTGCACTTGCTTACGGTAATCGAACCTCGGACGTCAGCGCTAGAGGGGCTTAGCAGCGGTGAAGTATTGCTTTTAAATTTTAATTAAGAACAAAAGAAAACCTCAGAGGTTCGATTCCCGTAAGGGTGTGAAGTGAGTGGCTGGTTACCTACCAGGTAACGCTTATGGTTGGACAGCAAGTGACGTAACATCAGCCACGGTGCCTTCAGTTGTGAGAAGCAGATCATAGAATGATTGAAAATAGTTTTGCATTTACCTTTTTAGTAAAAGGCGAGCTTTTAAGCCTGAGAAATCACCCCGTAAATGCACACGTTTAAATGCACATGTGTTAATATGTATGGTTACACAGTATTAAAAGACAGTGAACAACGTCATTTACCTTTGTTCCTGCGTTTGATAAAAGGCGAGCTTTTAAGCCTGAGAAATCACCCCGTAAATGCACACGTTTAATTGCACATGTGTTAATATGTATGCTTACACAGTATTAAAAGACACTCAAAAATTAACGTCATTTACCATCAGCCACGGTGCCTTCAGTTGTGAGAAGCAGATCATAGAATGATTGAAAATAGTTTTGCATTTACCTTTTTAGTAAAAGGCGAGCTTTTAAGCCTGAGAAATCACCCCGTAAATGCACACGTTTAATTGCACATGTGTTAATATGTATGGTTACACAGTATTAAAACACAGTGAACAACGTCATTTACCTTTGTTCCCGCGTTTGATAAAAGGCGAGCTTTTAAGCCTGAGAAATCACCCCGTAAATGCACACGTTTAATTGCACATGTCTTAATATGTATGCTTACACAGTATTAAAAGACACTCAAAAATTAACGTCATTTACCTTCGTTCCTGCGTTTGACTCGTGCTGTAAATCTCTTCCTTGTTTTTAGTTCACGTGATTACGTAGGAGGAGTGATGACGTGATATGTGACTCCGCCTCCTCCATTAGAGTATATGGACAAAAAACATGTTCCAGTTATGACCATTACGCGTAGAATTTCGAAATGAAACCTGCCTAACTTTTGTAAGTAAGCTGTAAGGAATGAGCCTGCCAAATTTCAGCCTTCCACCTACACAGGAAGTTCGAGAATTAGTGATGAGTCAGTCAGTCAGTCAGTCAGTCAGTGAGTCAGTGAGGGCTTTGCCTTTTATTAATATGTATAGATTCATGCACAGACAAATCGCTGCCAGGCTGATAAAATTGTTTCTATGTTGGTTCCACAATGTCAAGCAGGGGCTGAACTTTATGCATGACATTATAGCCTGGCTCACCCCATCGGATTTGCTTCTGTTTATCACAGAAGTGAATAAAACTTTGCAGCATCACGTACCTATCATCACACTGCATAACCTGTCCAAAGCCACCAGGGGACAAAGCACGTTTGGACCAATGCTCCCTGAAGTTACATCACCAGTTCTGTCCCATCTCTATTTGTAATGCCACAACGCGCTTCATCTCGTCTTTTGTTGTGGATTTCCACTTTGAAAAACGAGAATGCGATGCAAGCGCAGCACGCGATTCAAAAAATTTCTCTGCCTACCTGTTTGTCTCGTCTGACAGTATCTGAAAAGCAGCATCAGGAGAGAGCAGCCTGAAGTAGTTCAGCAGCTGGTGATCTGTCGTGTCCAACAGTAAGCCATGCCGTCTTGTGAAGTCCGGTAGCTAGTTCGGCTCCCACGGATCAATGTCTGTGTATTCCTCCCACGCCTTGCCGTAGATGCATCGGCTGCGTGAATGCGCTCAGCTGTTAGCAGATCAGCTGGCGCGGCATTGGCTGGTGTCCGATCAGCTAATGTCGGCTTCTCACTCTCTTGTTCGATCTCCAGATCACTGTCAATAAAATTTGATTCTGAAAAATCAGAGTCCGACTCCGCGATAATGCGCAAAACATTGTCTGCCGAGTGTTTTCTTTTCTGCACTCGCTTCGCTCCCTTGTGACATGTTGATGCCATCTTGCCATTTGTTTACATTTCCCAACTCACGCATACGCAAGGATTAGTTGGCGAGTCAACAAGTCTAGCATTCCTCCAAGCACAGAGGGAATGCCTGCGACGTGACAGTGAGTTTTGTCGCCATTAACAGCTGATTGTCGCCCTCTATCCCTGGATGTCGACTTTTGTCAACATTCGCCCTCAACCCCTCCTGTCGACAAATGTCGACATCCGCCCTAAAAGAGCTACTTTCATAAGGGTCTTGCCAATGGGCGAGTAATTTGGAATGGGAGGTGGGAACCAACACCATGACATGATACCCTGGATGGAATTCTCGGAGCGTCTTGCCACAATCATAATAATGGGCCTGTGCTGCTTGCACCTCTTCCATATGACTTTTTAGAATAGGCCAAATTTTTCCAAATCTATTGCGTAATTGCGCAATATATTCCAAAATATCTGTAGAGGGAAGAATCTCTCCTTCCCAATGTTCTTTCAAAATATCTAATATACCCCGGGGTTGTCGACCGTATAATAATTCAAAAGGTGAGAACCCCGTAGAGGCTTGTGGGACTTCTCGATATGCAAATAGAACAATTGGGAGGAGTTGATCCCAATTCCACCCATCCCTGCTGACCACCTTGCGAAGCATCTGCTTGAAAGTCTGGTTAAACCTCTCTACTAGACTTTCGTGTTTGAGGATGATACACCACGGTCTTTAAGTGCTTTATTTTCAGTAATTTGGCCATTTCCCTGAATGTTTCCGAGGTAAAATGCGTCCCTTGGTCCATTAGACTTCTTTAGGGATTCCGACTCATGCAA